>NC_084995.1:42393759-42406259 GCF_963854185.1 Sardina pilchardus | reverse complement strand
TATCGTGACGGGAGAACCATGTCAACTTTGGATGCAGTTATCTAGGCGATAGTTTCTGTAATACCCTCGATATACATATCGATATACATACACATTGTGTTGGTGGAATGAGTTGCCCAGTGCTCTCCGTTCCAGCAACAGCTTTGGATCTTTTAAGAGTCCTTTGAGTTTGTGATGTGTTATGGTTTGTATAATAGTATTGTTTTGTTATAATTTGTCCATTGATAGAATTTGACATTTATTTTGCTATTGTCCTTAAATTTAGCCATACCTTGCTTTAGTTATTATTATTATATATAATTAACTGAGTGACTTATTTTATTGCTATTCTCATTTCACTGTTTTTATTTCTCATTAGGTTAGTGCTTAAAATTATTGTTTTTCTGATAATATTACTATTCTCCCTATTGTAATTGTTCACTGTTAATTTAATTTGTACTGTTATTTATTTGTATGTCGCTTTGGACAAAGGCGTCTGCTAAATAACCATAACCATAACCATAACCATAACATATCATTGGAAAGCTTAGTTTATGGCCGTTCATGTGAGCACAATAACTTCATTTTGTAGATTTTACCAAAGCGACTGGTTTCGCTTCGCAGGGTCACATGGGTTTTTGGTGGGGCCTCTGGATCTGCCTCGTTTTAACGGTTAGGCTATTCATGGCGTCGCCATGACACCTCAGTGTTCACAAAATGGTTATCAACGGCTAAACTGCATTGTATCGATTTTAACGTGACGGTTGACAGTGCTTAACATATCATAACGCATGTAAAATGTTACTTTTATCATTTATATCGGTTATATATTATGTATTATATCCATGCTGATGGCAGAATTGTCAACATTTCGAAATAAGTCTAAGTTTAAGCATACTCTAGTTAGCATACTGAGAATAGACAAAGCTATAATGTAACGGAGTGATTATTTGCACCCGGGTGTAAATAGTGGAATGGAGGCATTTTCTTATTTGCACCCAAACCGGAAATGCGTGCTATCCAACATAGCGGGACCATCTTGGCAGGAGATGGCCTACCTAAATCTAACAAGTTAGGATTATTAAAACTATATTTGAGATGGTAAAGTGGTGCTAAATTTCCACAAACTTTATTCAGTGAACGGGTAAAGCCGTCCGTTTGCAAGCACAATCAAGAAACACGATCTTTTTGTTTTGTTTACCGTTACCTAGCAACCCCAACAAGTGAGTCAATAATTAGTATTCTCCCATTCTTCTTCGACGGGGCGCAGTACAGCTGTATAGTAGCTGAATTACCATGCTCGAGGTGCTGGGTTCGAACCTCAGATTATTATTTTTTTTTTTGCCTGCCAAAGTACGCACCATGACTTCTTTTTTCTTAGATGACGTTACCTCGCGGCAAATAAGAGTTTGTGCTTTTTGAACCCGTCAAAGATTTACTGGTTTTATTTCAGTTATGAGTAGAGTTAAGTAGAAGTAGGCTTCAGTAGTTGTTAGAAAGGTTGTGTTTTGACTTTGAGCCCCCAACGCTGCCTGGAAGGCGCTTAGGCGTGGGTTAAGGTTAAGGTTAGGGTTAAGGTTAGGTTAAGGTTAGGGTTAAGGTTAGGAGTAGGATTAAGTGTTTTTAAGTCAACAGTGGCAGCGCTGCCTGGAAGACAACTCAGAAAACAACTCTTTAAAGTAGCTTGTCTTTGATGAAGCTACCACATGACCACTCATTACCCTAATATTTGTATAATCACTTCCAAGTAACCCAGACATGGCAAAACAGCTAAAAACTGTTCAAAACTATTAGGCCTAGCCTACTGTAGAGCTGGTAAATACACAGGCCTATTGACAGAGAACATGGATGTTAGACATCGGGTGTAAATAGTATTGTTGATTATTACACTATTTACACCCGGGTGTAAATAGTAATGTTGATTATTACACTATTTACACCCGGGTGTAAATAGTAATGTTGATTATTACACTATTTACACCCGGGTGTAAATAGTAATGTTGATTATTTGCACCCGGGTGTAAATAGTAATGTTCATTATTTACACCCGGGTGCAAATAGTCTCTGCCATAATGTAAACAGAATGAACGGAAGTTTCTTTGCAACTTTGAACATTGAACAGCTCGGAGGATGACTTGAACGGACAAATAGAAGTCGGTGGCAACAAGTCAAGATGGCGGCAACCGGGAGAAGAGTTAAGGTAATGCACTGACTTCATGAACAGTCTTTATAACTTTACTTCTCTGTACGCTTACAAAGTGGCTTAAAGAAACACTTCACTGTTTTTTATATAGATATCAACCTATGCTATTTGCTTTACTAGGACAAGTTGACACATACCTGTAGCCTCTCAATGGGTGCACTCAATCTTCCTGGCACGTGGTGCCACTTTGCTAGCACTAGCTTAGCACAGTTCATTCATTAGGATCCAAACAGACAAGTTAGAAGCGACCAAACACCTCCACGTTTTCCCTATTCAAGCTAGTGCTAGCAAAGTGGCGCCACATACCAGGAAGATTGAGTGCACGCATTGAGACGCTACAGGTGTGTGCCAACTTGTCCTAGTTAAGCGAATAACAGTTTAATATGAAAAAAACGGTGGAGTGTTCCTTCAAAAAATAACAATTGTTTTGACTTGGCGTCATGCTCCATGAGCTATCACTAACCATTTTGTTGTTAATACAAAAAAGCTCAAAAGTCCTCAGATTAACATATTCCTGCTCTAAAATGAAAGTTTGAACTCTTTCATTTTCACTCCCTTGCATTTAAACAGAAATATCTGCATGTTTTCAAAATAGGCTCACTGCTTTCATGTTCATGCATTTGAGGGGAGTTATCAATTATTTTCATTTCACATAATTACCTTTCCAATATTAAGGCCAATCTCAACGTAAATGGACCGATCTCAACCTACGCCTAGCCAATTCAGTAGCTTTGGCAACACTGTATGAAAACATGCAACTACATGCTACATGATAATAAATGAATTTGAATTTAAATTCTGCTCCAGATTTCAGCTGAGGAAGACTGTAAGTGGCAGGGCTCCAAAACCTATGTGAAAGAGTAGCCAAAATGACGGCAAAGAGTAAAAAAACAGCATTCCTTTCCCTCTTTGTCAGACTTCCACAACTCCCCTCTGGCCGCGCTAACGATCTTGCAAGTATTTTTGTCGGTGCACCGCTGTCGGGCCTTTACCCGGTGATGTGTCTCTGCCCTGTGTTTCCACGGCGATAATGAAGCCATCAAAGTACGCATGCATGCCCAGGCTTCATCTCCTAGGTGAGGGGGCGTCCAGGAAATGGGCGCTGCGTGCCTTCACCGGAGCTGCACGCTTTTAATCTCGGGAGGAGACGGAGCTGGTGGCGCAGGCAGGGGAGGAGGTGAGGCAGGAGCCAGACCTGGGGGAGAGGGGGAGAGGGGGATGGGTGGCCTGCAGAGGAGGCAGCGTCCAACAGGGACAGACGGCTCACAGCTGTCCGTTTGTCAAAGCATCACCCACTGACACATGACACACGGTATAACACACAACCGCTTGAGATGTTGCCTTCAAGGATGATGTTTTATCCATTTTTCTACCTCAGACAATAAACAAATTCAGAACTCTGGCCTCCCCAGTTCACATATTAGAAAAGTAAACATGTGGAAAAGTTTGAATTGTGTGCTCTCTCTGTTTCCATCTCTCCACCTTTTCTTTGTCTCTCTCTCCGCACCTCTCTCAGCGCCTTGACTGCAGAGTGTACTGTGGGTGGAGTGCTGTTGTCTCTGAGAGAACCTTGAGTCGGGGAGGAAGTGGGGTGTTGGCAGCTGCTGCGTGGGGGCAGGGGGCAGGGGGCAGGGGGCAGGGGGGCAGTTGTGCGGCCCTGCAGGAGTTGGCCTAAATGATGCACATGGGCGCTCGGCGGGGGCTTGTGAGCTCCCACGATGCCCAGTCAAAGAGGGGCGGCACACAGCTCTTCTCCTCCACCAGTTGCTGCTTACACCATGGCTGGCCAAACCTCCCCTGCCGTGGAGAGATTTTTATCTCTTGCACGCAGGAATGCACACAATCTCACACAGCCAAGGGGATTTTCTCTCTCCCCTTTGCCCTGTCTCTGTCTCTCTCTCTTTCACTTTCTCTCTCTCTCTCTCTCTCTCTCTCTCTAACACAAAATATCCTGTTATAATTTCCTAGACCCTAACACCCTCACCGCTCCTCCCTTTACATTTCTTTGGCAGTAGTTTCTCCCCATCTGATTTCCTTGAGTTTTTGTTTTTCCACTCAGAGCAATCTCTTAGCCTCTCTTTTTTTTGCCTGTAGCTCCATCCATTTCTGGAATCTCTTCCTCCTCTCCCACTTACCATTCTCTCTCTCTCTCTCTCTCTCTCTCTCTCTCTCTCTAGAAATGTGCTATTTTTGCCACAGTTATGCTGTGCTCTTTCCTGGAGGGAAATGATCTCATAGCCCAGTGGGCGGGGCCTTATGACCACTCATCTCATTTGATGTGTGGTCGATGTGTTTTGACTGAGAACTGTGGAGAGCAGCCTGACATCAGGCCCCCTCTATGGATATTGATTTTCCTTTTAGCTGTTTGTCGGACCTCACACCGTTAAGCCAAGAGCATTGTGGGAATACCACTGTGGTTGAGCCTGAGTCAGAGCCCTAATTTATTTTAAATGAGATTGACTGGAGTGATTTGGATTTATTGTGGTTTGTAGTTGATGCATAGATTGCTTATAAATAAAAAAGGAAGTGTAATGTCAGATTGTGTAAATAAAACATATGTATCGTCATAGATATGTATTACTCTGTAATAGGCTGAGGTAAAGGAGAAATCCAATTCTACAATTCAAAACTGGCAAAAGGTGTATTATTAACAAGCGACAGACAACCAGTCTCCACTGAGACTTTGCATTTCCATAACAAATGGTAATGTCTTTGAACTTGCCTACATCAGATTTAACTGACATCACATTCATTAAAATATGGGTGCTAAAAACAGAAACTATCAAAATAATTTTGACAAGCTGACTTCCATTTCTTATACCATCCACAAGACAAAAATAATCATGGAAACCTTGTGTGTCTCCTTTGTGGCGGTGGCGTGTGCTTGCCAGGCTGTGTGTGAGCATGGTTAGGTGGGCTTCTCCCCCAGCCTGGAGACTTGGACTTGGACAGGGATCTTAATGGCTGCCAGTGACCTTTGGGTAATTAGGGAGTCCTCCTTCTGCCATGACACCTGTCCCTCACTGAGGGTCGTCCTCCTCCCTTCCCCTCCCCTTCCCTCTGATCAGCAGACGTATGCTCTCTCTCTCTCTCTCTCTCGCTCCCTCTCCCTCTCCCTCTCGCTCTCTCTCTCTCTCTCGCTCCCTCTCTGGCACAGTGCCCCTGATGGCAGAGTGGAGCCCGATGAGCCTTGTGTGCATATACCTGAGGGAGGTAATTATCTAGATTAACGGAGCGAGTGAGGGCGCATGGCCTGGCATAGAGGCTGCATACCCAAATCCAGTCTGGTTCACTGCTTCCTCTCTATCCCTCTCTCCCTCTCTCTCTCTTTTTCACTCTTTGTCTGTTTACAAGGGATATGGTGACATCAGCCACCACCACAAGTTGGACTAAGTCCTGTGCCATATACTACCTTCACTATACCGTCAGATTAAGTTCATTCACATTTTGTGTGTTTTAATCATATGATAAAATCTATGAGTAAATTGAAAAGAATTGAAAGAAAATGACATTTAAAGCCCACAGTCTTCCCCATTGTGGTAGCTATCCTGATAAAGCGTTCATGCATGAGTGGCTTGTTAGAGATACTCACACAACTGTAAAAAGTGGAATGTGGCTTGTGATCTAACTACCCTCTGGTACATACATAGTTCAAATCAACCTACTGGTCTGAAATGCGTGCTGTAGAGTCTTCCTCCCTGAGTTCTGTTCCAACGCTATATCTCTGAGCTTGAGTCTGGAGTAATACCACTAATCATCTACCTCCAGAGATAAGTGATCAGGCTGGCCGAGCTGTGGCTGGGCATGCCATGGTGTGCAGCTAAAGGAGAGGAGGAGAGTGTCTGACTTTCTCCAGCGGACCCTTCGGTGTGTCTGCGTTTCATAACGCTGCTGCATTTCTGGAGAACACTGCTGCCCACTACCTGCCATTCAAAATACACGGAGAGGAGAGGAGAGGAGAGGAGGGGGATGGGAGAGAGAGAGAGAAAGAAAGAAAGAAAGAGACAGACAGACACATAGAGAGAGAGAGAGAGAACGAGAGAGGGAGAGACTGAATGGGAGGAAATATAAACTTCAAATGTCATTCACGTGCATGTGCTGACGGAGGAGGCAGAAAGACAATAATAACAGTAATCACAATGATATGTGTCATTATTCATTAGAGTTTCCTCCCTCGTGGCTGGTGGCATTAGCGTCATTATTATCCGTGTGTAATAAGGAGCGGGCGGCGGCGTGCCGGGCCGTGGTCAGCGGGGTTCGAGCGGAGGGAGATAACCTTTGTCTCGGGGACGGCAGATATACGAGCGCGGCGCGAGGCGAGGGATTATACTCGGAGGTCCTCGGTGTGAGATGGAGAGGGAAAAAAAGCCCATGACCGGAGAATAATTTCAGCCTCTCTCCCCCTCCCTGGGGACCACACGCTGTCTGAGCCAGCCCCCCTCCCCCCCTCCCTCCACGCTTCCTCCTCTCCCCCTCGCTCACTCCTTCCATCCTTCCCCCCTCCTCTTCGCCTCCCTCTCCCTCTCCCTCCATCCCTTCCTCTCCTCCTCCTCCTCCTCCTCCTCCTTTCAATCCCCTGACTGCCAGATGAAGCCGGATGTCTTTTCTACACTGAAGGAGCCAGCCTCTTGCTCCAGTGTGCTGCAGCTAAGTGCGGCTGCAAATCATCCCCACATTAGAAATATGGGCAATTAGCACTACGGCATATCCCTACTGACAATGCTGAGGTGTGTGTGTGTGTGTGTGTGTGTGTGTGCGTGTGTAGGTGTGTACACAAATATACTTGTATTGTACTCATAGACATGTGTAGACTTCCACAGATAAACACAACCTTAAAACAGACTTACATTCTTCCATTTCTAAATAAATAAATGACCATCCAAACAATAAAATTAGAAAACATATCCAAAGCTGATGCTGATCCAAAAATACCTTGAGAACATAAAATGCATGCATGTTTGTTTTGTTTACATCTGCAGGTAAACATGCAAGAATTGTGAATATTGCGTTGGTCATCGCCACTGTGCTAAATATACAGCACATTTGCAAACACATAAAAAAAACACAGAGATATTGGGTTGCATTGGAGGCGGCGAGCGTCTGTGAGCGGGCGTTTCCGTTCCACCTTAAGAAAGGTACCTTAAAAGATTATCTCGGTTATTTCACCGCCACTGAGCCGGCACTAATAGTCCGAGGCAGATATTGAAGAGCAGCGCGGGGCCACGGAGATCTATTAGAAATTCCCATCTACGCGCCTCATACATATTGATTTCTGACACCAAGCAGCACTGAAAGCCCCACGGGAATAATATATTTAGCAGGGTTTGCAGTGAGGAGGTCACAGAGTGCATGAAGATTAGCCGCAGAGGCCCCTGACAGGACTGCGTGAATGTGCCCCAACACCCCTGTCCACCCCACACACCCCCACACCACCCCCCCCCCCCCCCCCCTCAAAAAAAGAAAATTCAGATGCACAAACAGACAGACACACACACACAGTTTCAGGCGGTGTGCTTGTGCCCAACACTGTGCAGGTTTGGGTCTGGAGATGGTAAAATAGAAAGGACAGGGAGGAAGGCGCACCTTAGAATCATCACCTCCACACTGAACTGTCTTGTCTATAAAACTGACAGTCTGACGCTGATGGCACAGAATAGAAGAAATAAGCTGGCACTGTTCATGACCTCTAAGGAAGGTAAACTCATGAATAGTATTGGTATAGTATGCCACCAGTGAGAGGAGTTGTATATGCAATCCTGTCTTTTATTGTATAACACAATGTTTCAGCATGAATATGCACACTGTTCATATCTAGCATTGGTGTGGGCAGAGTCCCAAGCCACAGTAGAAATACTAACCAGCAGCAGGAAGCTGTTGTGGCGATATGGAAATTATGCATAGACTCCTGTAAGAGATGACATATGTGTCCCGTTTTTTTTGTCTAATGCCAGTTTCCTCTCTCTGTGTGTGTGTGTTTGTGTGTGTGTGCATGTGTGTGTGTGTGCGCGTGCATGTGTGTGTGTGTAGGTGTGTGTGTGTGTGTGTTCTGATGAGCTTGTACAGGTGAAAGGGTAATTGCTTCAAAGGGAATCGGAGTGCGGGGCGCGTCACTGGGATCGGCGGGGGAGGGCTCGACTCCTCGCTGAGAGCACTTAACACCGCCCTCCCCCCTCACCTCGCCTCACGCAGATTGCTCGCATACCCAATGACAACGCTGTCCCGCTTTTTTCTCCCCTCACTCTCTCTCCTCTCTCTCTCTCTCTCTCTCTCTCTCTCTCTCTCTCTCTCTCTCTCTCTTCCTCTCTCTCTCTTTTTTATAACAGTACTTCAAAGCACCACTCGGCAGCCTCTCCAGAAATTACAACTGCTCTGGGTTTAGGCAATTTGACCAAATGCGGTCCGCATGTGAGGATGGGGGATGGGGTGGCGGTGTGAAGGGGGGGGGGGGTGCGTGGGGGGCTGAATGAAATTACCACCACATTCGCTGAAGCACCACTGCGGCTTGACAAAAAAAGGAGGAAAAAAAGGATTATCTGATTTTTTTAGCAAGATCCCACAAAAGTGTCTTCAAAAAAAAAGAAGAGGAAGATAACGCCTCCGAGTTGCGGCTCATATTTGAGTGTGAAAAATGTCTCCTTTAAGGGCCAGGAATGTTTGGCTTCTATTGTTTCGGGGCCAAAACGTAACAGCATGGAAAAGAGCATTTAGATATTGACATGCATTATTCCTATGTTGAGATGAGATTAAACGTCCTTTAGTAGAAGGATCAATGCTATCCTGAGGATTATTCCAATAAACCAACAGTCCATCAAAAATGTCATTAAAAATGTCAGTAATCCCAATAAAACAAACATCTATTTCACAGTCAGTAATATTGCAGTTATGTGTGATGAGGCACTTGGAATTTGACGCTGAATTAAAATATTAATTTGTAGATGCCCAAGACAGCCAAGATCCAGAATTCTGTGAGGAATCCAGATTCAGAGCCTGGCTACAAATTACATTTGAATTTCATGCAAAAAGATAATATACATAATCTGCCATACGTTCTTAACCAGAATGTTAATTATTCTTCAGACTTCCAAATATTGGAATGGGAGATGCTGGTTGCTTCAAGTGGAAATTTCTTCCCAAGTGGTGCTCAATGGAATATTGTGATTTCACAATCCATCACTGCAGATTCACTGAGGTCGTCACGTGACTGTGTTCAGTTGCAGCTCGACTACAGAGTGTGTGTTTGATAGCACTGCTAGATTTTTAAGCTCCGTTATACCTGCTGGACCTACTGGGAGAAATCCACATAGCCTTTCCTCAACTTGTTTTTTTTTTTACCTTTATGTTAGTTAACAGCATGGCTTCTTTTTTTCCACTTGCATTTTGTATGATCATCTTTTGGTTTGTTTTCACACATGGACACAAATGAGCCCATGTTTGCCCTGACATGGCCCAGGGCAAACAGCCCTCACACCAGAGGACGCTCAGTGTCCTGGACATGCCCCATTCTGTACGTGCAGTCCACATAGACAACAACAATGCTTTATCGCAAACCAACTACAAGCTAACCTATACCATAAACTCACACCCAATCCTTGCATTGCATCAACAATAAATGACCACTTTAAAGGTGCGATGGGTATAGGGGGAAGGGGAAGGGGTATCAAATACATCCTCAACCTCATTCTGTCCCTATAAAACCCAGTCAGCAGGCCCGTCTCTTATAAACACAGTCATGGCACTGATCATGGATTAATGTCTACAATGTAACTGCCTACAGAGATTAAATAATGAGGACGGTTAGCCTCAATATATTAGCTCTCAATATATTTAAATTTCAATAGGCTACATGAAGGCATCATTTAGCAGACATGCTATTTGTTTTATTACAGGCATATTACTGTATCATAACTTTTTTAGGTATCAATATTTTTGTGAATCATGTTGGTTTGTTTTCGCTGTAGTTTAGAATAACACCAGTTATTTCACACAATGGTCCTTAGTCATTTGCAAACATTTAACTTGTGCTACAAAATAGCTGTCTGTTGATAATGACTATCAGTTGTCCAGTGTATCATCAGTCTAAGAGTATGCTTCCACTGTACATTGAGACAAAGAGTCAGCCAGCCAGTGACATTTTAGACCCTGCACCCCATTTCAATCAAACACATCCTCTTCCCACACCAGAAAATATTCACAAAACCATCATTTTTATCAGTGACCATAAACCTTGAACCTGTGACGACTTCCCCTACTCGCATGTTTTATCGACTCGAGAAAATAAAAATGGAAAAACTTCCATGCGCCAGGGATGGAGGCTGTACTTCAGTCTCTGCAATGACAAGAGGTCTTTCAGCCCGCTCTCCCTGCCTCCCCCGGTACAGTAAATTAGCATTCGAGCCGCAGCACACGTTTAGCACTTTGCGATTGGGTTCAGCGGAGGCTGTGCCCGGCGCGTCCCTGAGGTATTCGTCGGGAGCGACGCATCGGCACGGTGGGCGGGGCTGCCTGTCAAAATTAGATAATAAAGCACCGGGGCGCCAGCGGATGAATGTGTGCGAGAAAGCATCCATCTTAGAAATGCACACTGGAGGGGGGCAGGGGACTGGGGGAGGCAGCGACTGACAGCCACGGCTAGATGGTGTGTTCAACTTTTCTGTTTGGCTCTCCCTCTCCCTCCCTCTCTCCCTCCCTCTCTCTCTCTCTCTCCCTCCCTCTCTCTCCTTCTCCCTCTCTCCCTCTCCTCAAGGAAGAGGATTTATGTGCTGCTGCACGAATGTGTGCATTTGTGGATGAGTGCTGTATGTGTATATGAGTGTGTATCTGTTTACATAGCCCATGTATTTTCAGCTTTATTTAACCCTTTTGTGTTAACTGGTAGGCTGCTGATTCATCAGAACACATGGAGTGTAATTTCAGGCTGATGCACACACACCATGCCAAGGTGTCTTCAATATATGCCCTCTTGGGCATTCAAATCGAATGAATCCGTAAAACTCATATGATGATGTTTAGTATCCTGGAACGTATTTGTTTGTAAAATGTAAACGCACACCTTGTGAGGTGCTCATGGCGGTAAATTAATAGTTAGATTAAACAAAAGTGTCGTGGCACACTCAGAACTTCAAGGTATTTTAAGAATTTTTTTTATCGACCAATGTTTCGGCTTACGCCTTCATCAGGGTGATTTTTGATTTAGTATCCTGAAACACCTATGGACCCAGTGCATCCATACAATTTCCCCAAACCCATATTGTGCAGAACACAATAATGATTTTATTTTATTCACTTCAAATTCCAAGAAACATATTTTAATTTATGACATTTTGTTGCACCTGTCCAATATGAGTGGTATATGAAGGTCAATGTCCTTCATTTTTGCTTTGGATGTCGAAGATCGTCCCCTGGAATAGCAGAGAGAGTAGTAAGAACATCTGGTGGTGAAATTCTTTCACTTAATCACAATCGTATATGCATACACGCACACAGACACACACACACACACACACTCACACACACATATGCAGTGACACTAGTATAGTGTAGATGACTGCTAACAGCTAACACATTGATCATTCTGCGTGTGTGTCTCTCCACTGCAACACTGAGCAGGATAACTGCTAACTCACCACTGTAGCACTACACAGGGTCATCCCTATGTTCCCCGGGTCCTATGTTTCCCGGTTTTACCCAAAAGAGTATGTTCCCCGGTCGCAATACATACCGGGGAACATAGGACCCTTTTTTGGGAAAAGTGGGGAACATAGAACCCTTTTTAAAATTTACCAAAAAGAGGGTTCTATGTTCCCCGGTCCCATGCAAAGTGGGGGACATAGGACCCAGGGAACATAGGTTCGCTCCAGCACTTCACAGGATAGCTGCTAACTCAACACTGCACAGGATAGCTGCTAACTCAACACTGCGCAGGATAACTGCTAAAGGATAGCTGCTAACTCCACTATAGCACTGCGCAGAATGCTAACTGCTAACTCACCACTGTAGCAGGGCCATGACCTCTGACACCCCCCCCCCCCCCAAAAAAAATAAATCATTTCACATCGTCTGGCAGCAGACACCGCACACACACAGCTCAGAGAGGAGGTGGAGGCGTGAGCATGCAAAGAGTAGAAATCATGGAACACACACATAGACAAACACACACACACACACACACACAGACCCACACATGCACACACACACACACACACACACACACACACACACACACACACACACACACACACACACACAGACCCACACATGCACACACACACAGCCCACACACACGCGCACAGACACAGAGACACACACAGACACACACCTC
>NC_084995.1:42316259-42381259 GCF_963854185.1 Sardina pilchardus | reverse complement strand
AACAGATTTGCACACCCTTCTCATTTAAATTATAAAGGACACTCAACATGCAACTGGACAGGCAACTGGAGATTGCATAGTTCAGGCTTTTCACACTGCACGTAAATTCCTCTCTCTATGAATTGATCTGATGTATGAATTGAACAGATGTGGGATACCAGACAACAATTATTTTGTGTTTACGGTAACGTACGGAGGGACAAAATGAGAAGTTTACAGATAATTCCATTGCACACGCTGTGCCCGTTGTTCCAGACTAAATTCAAGCTGCTTGTCAACTGTTTTTGTCATCAAATGCAAATATGGCCGTTATTGATGCATACCTGCCCATTACCTGCCCAAGCCCATTGGGCGAGGCGGATGCAACCACATGTAATCAATATAAGTGCTGCGGAGATGAGGAGCAAAACTCTAATGCCTCCGTGAGTCACATGAGCTCACCAGCCATTCAGCTCTTCAGTCCTTGAGCCAGCTTAGTGCAAAATGTGTGGATTTATCCTTCTTTGCTCTGCAATCATGCTTTATTGTTCCAGCATTCACTGTGTCCTCTCAAGACTATATCAAAATGACTCACGACTGCCCTCTAGTGGTCATCCCCTCTCCATCCCCTCTCCATCAGGTGTTATTACAGTAGTATTCACTGCCAATGAAAATGTCTTAATTTGAAAGACGATCCATTATTACATTGTTCATCATTCTAATGTGTCAAAAAGGTTTTGTTTTTTAACCTCCACACCGAACAAAAATTCAAAGTGTTCTACAACTTCTGTAACCAACAACTCTTTGATAACTGCAAAAAAGTTGCCCTCGTGGGCCGTGGCACTACTTACCTCATATGTGGGATAAGATGAGCCTAGGTGTGGGGTAAATTGGGCCAACGCTCAGGTAAGACATTTTCAAGTAAAACATTTTTTTTAATGTAGTAATAATATAAATTGTGCAAACAGTAACAAACGCCAACATTTAACTGTGAATTTGTCAAATAGATTGAACTGATTATTGGTTAAGGCATGTTTAGGCCTATAAAAAATGTTTGTCCCCTGGTTACCTTTGAATTCGCCCATTTAATTCATTTAAATCAGTCTGATTCATTTGCTAGTCTCTTTAGCTCTAGAAACACCAAGGAACCATCTAATGAGGTGACAACATCAAGGCAAACTTCTAAATATTACAGATCCAATACAAGTAGCTGCTCAACTTACCCCAGCCTTTCTTTTACTGCCTATGGCTCATCTTACCCCACAACCACCATTTGGAAAGATTTTCTCTTTCTTTCCACAACAAGTTAGTCACATGCTTGCATTTGTTTATCTCTCACATCATAGCTGAAAAGGGCAAAGAGGTGTAATGCTTTTGAATGTTGTTCTATTCCCGTTTTCTCTAAATCACCCTAACTCTGCATGAATGGAATTCACTTGGAGAGCAAACAAATCACGTTTTGTAAGCATATTTACCACATTTGCCATGTGCTACATTTTCCTTACTCTTCCTTAAAATGCTGTCACATGCTAACATTTGTTTATGGTTTCTTAGGAAAGAAAGGAGTGGTGCAGCTCAACTCACCCTGTTAGCCCCTATGGATTTTTGAGAGTGTTTTTAGAATTGTAGAACAGGTTTTGTTCATATAAAATCAGTTATAATATACAGTGGGGAGAAAATGTATTTGATACCATGCTAAAGTTGCCTAAAAAGAGGAATATAAAATCATCATTTGCCAATTGATCTTAATGTCTTAATTAAAAAAAATAAAAATAAAACCGCTAAGTACACCAATTTTCTTTGTGATTGAAGAATATATCGTAAATAAATAAATGTTCTTCCTAAATGCTAGGGGGAAGGAAGTATTTGAACCCCTATGTAACCCTATGGGAATTTAACACATAGGGTTAATAAAGGGGCAGGCAGATTTTTATTTTTTTAAGGCCACTTCATGGATCCAGGATATTAGAATAGAATAGAATAGAATATATACTTTTTTGATCCCGTGAGGGAAATTCAGTTCTCTGCATTTAACCCAATTTAACCGAATTAGTGAACACACACAGCACACAGTGAACACGCAGTGAGGTGATTCACACACTAACCCAGAGCAGTGAGCTGCCTGCCCAACGAGTGGCGCTCGGGGAGCAGTGAGGGGTTAAGTGCCTTGCTCAAGGGCACTTCAGCCGTGGACTGGTCAGGGATTGAACCGGCAACCCTCAGGTTACAAGCCCGAAGCCCAGTAGGTCACGGCTGCCCCACCTATTATGCATCCTGATAAAGGCCTCGGCCTTTGGAATTAAAATAGCCCCACATCATCACACACCCTTAACCATAGCTAGAGATTGGCATGGTGCTTTTTCCAGTAGGCCTATTAGCCTGTTTGATGCTCATTGAGCTCAATGCAAATCAAACAGGCTAATAGGCCTAGTGTCTAGGTGTTAAATTCCCATAGGGTTACATAGGGGTTCAAATAATTCCTTCCCTTAGCTTTTAAGGAAAACATTTATTTATTTACGATACATTCTTCAATCACAAAGAAAATTGTCCTTGGCGGTTTGACTTTTACTCATTCTTTGAATTAAGGCATTAAGATCAATTGGCAAATTATGATTTTATATTCCTGTTTTAGCATGGTATCAAATACATGTGCTCCACACTGTATATCAAAACGGTCTTCCCCATCTTTATATGGAGAAAAGAAATGTTCGACAATTGTCATAAAAGACACCCTCAAAAACTCATCTCACATTTCTATGAAATATTACAGTTAAAAAAAATCCTGCTACACTGAAAATATCAAATGTGAATAAAGCCTGGTGAAAAGTTGTTGAAAGACCTTTGTTAATGTTTGGAACAATTCATTGATTAATGAAATGTCTCAGCTCATACAGTACATCACAGGCAGTGTATACAAATGAGCATGTGTATTTAGATTAAAAGATTATTGTGTTTAAATGTAAAGTTGTATGGTGACATATACTGTAGAATTTTGCATTATCAACAGCAAAACTACAGTCAAAAAAGGAATAATTGTGATCCTGCAAATAGGGAAAGTGTGAGTTTGTCACTACTACTAGCACTGATGTATCTCTGGGACCGAAATATATACAGTATGTTCTTCTCTTATATGGCAGCTTTCTGAGAATAGAAAACCCAGCAATATAGCCCTAGTTTATTGTAGCAAGCACCAAAAAGAATTAAAACATTGAGATTAAACATTTTGGGGATGAGTGATTGTGTTGATAGTCAAATCTCTCACTTTGGCCTGACCGGATCTGCTCCCTGCTCTCAGTTTTATGAGCTTTACGTCCCCAACCGCCCACTGCAGTCTTGTGAGGAGTGTGTGTTGTGTTGGCACGGCAGCCATAAACGCCAGGTCAGTTTCAACACTCTTTTCCTCTGCTTCCTTGTTTGTGGAATGATTTACCCATGCAGTGCTCTCCATCCCTCTGATAGTTTTGGGTCTTCAAGAGGGGTCTAAAGACATTTGTTCAGCATAAACTTAATTCATGAAAGAGTCCTTGTGAGTGTTTTGTACTGTATTTTTTGGTATTTGTTTAATTCCATTATAGTCTTTTCGTTGATATTGTTTATTTTTTGCTAGTTTCCGTAGTCTTACAAACATTCTAAATCTGTTCAGTGTTCATTTACAACATTGCATTGTTTTTATTTGTAATTCGCTTGGACAAAAGTGTCTAAATCATATAACCATGACTAAATTCATGAGAAAAAGTATTACTTCGGAGAAAACAGACCACATCTCTTGACAATAACAATTTCCCCCTTCCGGACAGTTCTATTTGCCTTCCCATCTCTAAAGGGTTGGCGTACGTAGTGGTCTCTCTTCACCCCCAGATACACTCAACCACACGTCCGGTGACTCACCATCTCTCTCCCTCTCTCTCAAACACTCCAGCATTCAACCACATCATCTATGGCAAGTATATTATCGCATGTTAATAATTAGTTTACTTAAGAACATGAAGAACATAGAACATCTATGGCTAGAGTTTGAGATGTTTGTTGTTCAGACCAACACTCTTACTAAAATAGGTATTTTTTGAATGAGTCCAGCACAACTAAAGAGCTGTTTTGACTCAGATCAGTCAACCAAACAGGGCTGTAATGCAAAACCTACACCCAACAAATACAAATGTGTATGTATATATATATATATATATACTGTATATATATTACAGCTGAGGACCGTGACAGCCACTCCATCAGGTGGTGTAGAACAGCACAGGCCGTGTTGTTCCTCTCCGTTCCTCACCTGGACACCCTCAGACATGAGGAGAACGCCTCATCAGCCTCATCAATTACACCTTTCATTACATCAACTGTTTTCCCTCCAATCCTACCTTTCAACAGATGGCAGTGGACCATTGTCCTTCAAGGTGCTAAAAGCACCCAAAAGTAGGAACTTTCTACTCTATCTTTCCTAAACTGTAATGTCTTGCCGCTGCTGTGTGTGTGAGAGAGAGAGAGAGAGAGAGAGAGAGAGAGAGAGAGAGAGAGAGAGAGAGAGAGAGAGAGAGAGTGTGTGTGTGTGTGTGTGTGTGTGTGTGTTTATGTTATTCCAATGTTAGGACTAATGTCTCCAAATAATCATTATTAATCATTATTATATCAGGTTATGTGACTAGACAACATGCTAAGATCTAGTGCTTCCTGTTCATTCTTGCTCCTGATCTCCTGTAATTGTCTTATTGGTGTTATCATTCAATTTCCTCCTCTTCCTGTGATATATAATGGATTCCTTTTCTAAAGCATCATCCCACAGAAGCAGGGCCAGATGCCAGCCGCCCACACACTCACCAACACCCACACTCACACGACTCACACCCAGTTAAGGCAAAAGCAGTCCAAAGACAGGCAGCGATCAAACAGAAAAGCACCATCTATTGTCATTTAGCCTGTGCCCACACAGCTTTCCAATGGGATTGTTTTTTTTCATGCATCCCAGCAAAGCATAGTTACAGGGAAACTGGAGAAACCTGAAGTCATGGTCTGTGAAAACAATGCTAGCCATTTTGTCCGTTATGATGCCAGGGTCATTAGTTGAACTGTGTTTGAGGTTTCTTTACTAGACTAAACTACATTTCCAAATATGATACAAAAAGTTATGCAAAAAGTAAGACAGGCACACATGTAAATAACAAAAAAATCTATAATTTAGACACTACAAGAGAAATTGAGTACATAAGTGATACAGGGTAGAGTGAGATACTGTAGGTGTGGGCTGTGTGTGGACTCAGCAGTGAGATACTGTACAGGGTAGAGTGAGATAGGTGTGGACTGTGTGTGGACTCAGCAGTGAGATACTGTACAGGGTAGAGTGAGATAGGTGTGGACTGTGTGTGGACTGTAAACACAGCTAGAGCTGGCGGGGTCCTGCAGGAATCACACATGAATGAGTGCTGGTCATGTGACCGCTGAGGGCTCTGGCTGAAGAGAGGAGGAGGAGGAGGAGGAAGCCCTCGCAGCTTCAGCCTTAGTAACGGCTGGTACTCTCCTGCCTGACAGACATCCGCACAAACAGCCCTTTGTGTCCAAATGATATCATGAGGGTGTGACGCAATGAGGTGGATGAAGGGCGGCAAAAGCACCACTGCAAAGCACCAGGCTAGAGATCCATTCTTACACTTGTGCTCGCAATTTGGTCTGGGTTACTGTAACCATCCTGAACATGCCCCATGTAAAGGTACTGTATGTTCTTAATACGCTGTTCATTTGGTCTGGGTTACTGTAACCATCCTGAACATGCCCCATGTAAAGGTATGTTCTTAATACGCTGCTTCATTTGGTATCATCTTCCAAATGTGATGGGATGTAGTCATGCGAAGGACAGGAAAACACAACCGTTGTTCCCATCTGACCTTTGCTCTATGGTTCTGTGCTTAAGGTCGGAATACACCATTAAAACATTCATGACATCATCAACAATATAGCCAAAGACGCCAGCATGCTCGTATATCAGTTCAACTGAACTGTAGTGGTTAAGGTTGCAGGGTCTATAATGCTTCTTTAAAAACACAAAATATAAAAGTACCAAAAGCTACTCTTCATTCTAGTTTAGTGTAGCATACACACAAATGAGGACAATGTCATAATAACCTAAACATTCCCCATTGGACATAAACAGGGACATTTGCTCAGCTCATGGGTTCATGGTTACCATGGTGATTTAAAGGTATCGTAAAAGATCTGCACACCGAGGAGCTCCCAAAAATATATATTTTTATTTCTAAAGTAACGTTTCAGGCTTTAGCAGCCCTTCCTCAGACTTTAGCATGGTGATTTACACATGTTCTTATGCAGTGGAGTAACTGTTATCCACAAGGCCTGAGAGGCACTGAGGTCTGGAGGTGTGTCTGGTAGTAGAAGGTTATGGATGTGATTAAAATGAATATGTGTCTGTCTGAAAAGAGCATTAATGTGATCCCCGCCCCCCGCCCACCTTGTCTCATACTCACGGCATCACAGCATACAAACATACCAAAGATGCCCAAAACAGCTCGCAATCACTTGGTGGCCTCTGTCTGACCCATTCTTTAGTGCAGAAACACTAACACACTTGTGCTTACATACAAACTCTGCAAAATGTATAATTCAATTTCCATTGATCAGAAATAGTTTGAGAACTACTGAGAAAACTATTTCCCTTTGCTGATTGGACTGAACATAGAGGCGTGTGTCTCTTAAATTCAGCCTTCACCACTCCCAACACAGAGATTCTAAATCCAGTTTTAAATAGTGTCCTGTTCAATTCCGCTGGCCGGTGAGAGAGGAATTTGAAAATGACATCACACATTAGTGAAAGGTCAGTACAGCAAGACACAACTAATCAAACCTACTGATTTCAATCAGCAATGCTTTCGTATCTATTTAAAGATACTGAAGGAAGTTTGTCTGAATTTAGAATAGATTTGAATAGATTCAGTGAAATGAGGGGAAGTCGATCTCTACCCCTGACAGCACACATGTCCAGATGTCTTGATCAAGGACAGGAGGGACCCTGAGGCCGTACCGCACCACTTCCGTACGGGCCCCTTTACAGTAGCACCCAACTGGAACACAAATATGCCTTATTAACTCAATGGATCGAGGTTATAATATTGACCCATAGAAATGTCTTTCCTTTCATCTTAGTGCGGTATATAGAGCTATCTTCTGTAGTCATCTTTTTGTTTTTAAAATAACTGACACTGATAAATATCAGGTGAAACTCGCGGGGTGTTTTAGTTTTAGATTTCTGTTTTGTGACTGTAAAGATTTGATTGACTGTATATTGATACTGTATATTGATTTGAGATACTGTACTTTCATGCAGTCCTTAAAACCTCTATTTCTCACACTTGAAGTACTGTATGGATCAAGATCCCAAAGACCTTATGTATCAAATCAATAATATAATATAATAAGCTATTGTCTTTAGGGAAGGCAAAGGTTTTCATTCCCACTGATGGATCTCAACAGCTTGACCCTGTCCAGCGTGGACAATTCAACAACACATCTGAGACCTGATACAAAAAGATTACATGGACATTGCCAAAAGACGGATGACATTTTATTCCTAACTGCAAAGAGAAATAAAATTGAGAAATAAATGGATGTAGCTATGTCCCTTTTGTCAGTGAGTGAGCTGCCCTATGAGTGAGCTCCCCTGTCTTCTGTTTCCTCTGATGAAATCTGAAGGCTAAAAATAGTCCGGCAGCCTGCCTCCGCTAAGAACTTATGAGTCAGGTCCCATGTAATCACACCCAGCTGTCAGGCTACACTGGAGCAGCCCAGCCATAGGCCCACTGGTCCAGGGGCTAGACTAGAGCAGCCATGCCATAGGCCCACTGGTCCAGGGGCTAGACTAGAGCAGCCATGCCATAGGCCCACTGGTCCAGGGGCTAGACTAGAGCAGCCCAGCCATAGGCCCACTGGTCCAGGGGCTAGACTAGAGCAGCCAAGCCATAGGGCCACTGGTCCAGGGGCTAGACTAGAGCAGCCAAGCCATAGGGCCACTGGAGGAGCCATGCCATAGGCCCACTGGTCCAGAGGCTACACTGGAGGATCTATGCCATAGGGCCCACTGGGCTATACTGGGGCAGGGGCTAACACCAGAGCAGCCATGCCATAGGCCCCACTGGAGCAGCCAAGCCATAGGGCCCACTGGAGCAGCCAAGCCATAGGGCCCACTGGAGCAGCCATGCCATAGGCCCCGCTGGAGCAGCCATGCCATAGGCCCCACTGGAGCAGCCAAGCCATAGGCCCCACTGGAGCAGCCAAGCCACTGGACTATACTGGAGGAGCTAAGCCATAGGGCCCACTGGAGCAGCCATGCCATAGGCCCCACTGGAGCAGCCAAGCCATAGGGCCCACTGGAGCAGCAATGCCATAGGCCCCACTGGAGCAGCCAAGCCATAGGGCCCACTGGAGCAGCAATGCCATAGGGCCCACTGGAGCAGCCAAGCCATAGGGCCCACTGGTCCTGGGGCTACACTGGGCTACATTGGAGGAGCCAAGCCTACAGGGAGGAGCCAAGCATACAGGGGGAGCCAAGCCTACAGGGAGGAGCCAAGCATACAGGGGGAGCTATGCCTACTGGGGATGCCATGCCATATAGGGCAAACTGGTTCAGGGGCTACACCAGGGGGTCAGGATTTGGCTGATTAGCTTCGCCGATTAGCAAGGCACTTCCTCTTCGCCATTTTCCAGAAATACATCATGTCCGGTGCCGTTTTTCCTGCGTTTTCCTCATGCTGATTGGTGGCTGTTCCACTCTCAGCTCATGCACGAGCTTAGTGTGGGCACGAGCTCTCCTTCAGTACCTTACGTCAATCAATAACCTGACACTTCATTGGCTAAGTAAAACGGCACCGGAAATAAGACCCTTGAAACGCCATGTTGAAGCCTGAAAAAATCGTTCAATTTTGGCACTTTTCACTAGCCTAGCATTCCCATTGAAATGAATGGGGGCGGGACTTGTTCACTTTCTCCAGTTCTTATAATACTCCATGGGCTACACAGGTGTTGATAGTCACTGCATATCATTGGTTCAACATCACATGGACATGTACATCTACATTCTCCGGACAGTTTGAGTTACCAGAGCTGTCCTACGTGTACTTAAAATACAGTTACAGTTTAGATTTTGTTGTCCTGGTGCTTCTGCTACCTCACTGTTTATTTCACCTACAGTATATGCCAGCATGACTGCATCACGATGAACTGATGCTGTACTTTGAACTAGTAATTATGCAATTTCTAATTTGTCTGAAACTACATCATTGACAATTAAAAGTTCTTGTGAGCACACATATTCATATTATGTTAGCAATGTAGATAGATAGATAGATACTTTATTGATCCCCGAGGGGAAATTCATGTGTAGGCCTCTGTAGGCTAATGACACTGCTAGTCACACCAGCCACCATTCACAGGGGTAGAAAAACAGTTCTCTGAATATTCCAACTGCATAATATCCCAGTTTGTCTGTTTATTGCAATAACTGTGAAATGAACGCGTTCATTGTAATGGAAGAGAATTGTTACATTTTCACACAAGCAATGTGTTCGGTCCAGAGTGCATTCCCCAGTTAATCTATAATTATAATGTAGAACATTCAAATACCAGTTTTCATTTGATAACACTATTGAAAACTGTTTAAAATGTTTACTGTGACTTTGCTGTGAGACTGTAACAGATCTTGAGAACAGAAGTATTTCTAGGTTTGCATGGGGAGGGACCATATCGAAATATAATCCTTTTTCAATCTTACAGGAAATTAATTATGAGGAAAGACCATTCAGACCTGAAGTAGCTTAAATCATGTAAAGGTTAGCTATTGCCTGCTGAGAACAACAACAACAAAAAAAGAAATATGTCAATATTGTAGTAGGCTACACATTTAAAGTTGTTCATATTAGACATTTTGTTCCTGTAGCTTCTGCAGCCTGTTCATACTTTTTGTGGCATTTTGTACATTTGTGCATTATTTAGAGGGACTAAACACAAAAACAAATATTCAATGTGTCAGAAACATATCAAACACATTTGGGAATTTATTAACAGCTATTTCATTTACATACACATTCTAATTTATTTGTCAACAAAACCTTTTAAATTCTTGTTGGTGGCTTTTAACCTCTCTTTGGGTTGCACTCAGTGCACGTGAAATGCGCTATATAAATAAAAGTACCTTACCTTACCTTACCTCTCCACAATTTGCGCATAGCTCCCAAACACTTGCACTACCTTGAAATACACACACTGCCCAGCCATGCACTGTAAACATTTGATGTCAGTCTGTGTTGCTCAACAGCATGCATAGTGGAAATCCCCCAAGTTCCCTGTCGCTTTTACCCCGCCAATAATTTGTGCGTGTGTGTGTGTCTAGTGCATCTCATAATAACTCAAAATATCTTTGTCCAAAATAAATACGAATAGCCTCCTACATAGCCTAGTTCAATGGTAGTAGGCCTAAGTAAGTGTAAAAT
Source organism: Sardina pilchardus (assembly GCF_963854185.1). Classification (NCBI taxonomy): domain Eukaryota; kingdom Metazoa; phylum Chordata; class Actinopteri; order Clupeiformes; family Clupeidae; genus Sardina; species Sardina pilchardus. Next base: position 42,370,787 of record NC_084995.1, on the reverse strand, counting down.
ATTCCTATGATGTGCTGTAATACCTATATTATATTCTTACCCCATGTTGTGTTCAGTAGGCCTACAGTATTGTAGTTCTATTGTAGCCAAAATATGTCCCAAAATATTAGAATAACTTATACTACCCTATGTCCCAAATATATTTGGGACATAGGGTAGTATTCTATAAGCCTAGGCTAGTATAGGCTATCCTAGAATTCAGATTACTGGCCTATAATATTCTACAATATACTGGCTAGTTATTTTTCGTTAGGGGTTTTCTTCTATAAACTACAAAGCTTTACTACAAGGCTTTTGTCTTTTAAAACAAGACAAGAGCATGCTGTAGGCCATTCTGGCTAAATATAGGAGCAGTTTATTTGAGATGTTGTTATCTCCCCAAGCGAGACGAATGTATCAAAGCTACGCGGGCCTTATCCTACTGACAACTGATATTATGCTCAACTCTTCTTGTTTATATTATGTTAATCATACACGGAAATAATAATAATAATTTCAATGTATAACAACACAATTGCACAGCCTAAACATAAAAACATAGGCGCAGGCAAACAGCAAGGCTAATTCGTGTAGCCTACATCATCAATCGGTGGCTGAATGAATGAAATACTATCCGTTCAGTGTGCCTGGCTAAGAACATGTAGGATAGGCCATACAACGACTGAACTCGTATCCTCAGGGGAAACTGACCCTCTGGGCAACCGGACGATTTTTAGAAACCGTGGAGGAGCTTATTTGAACGACGACGAATAATTCCAGAGGAGGCGAACAGCCTATGCTGGGACTAGAAAATTGCTGATCTTAACCACAGCGTTTGGTCGACTACTTCCTGAAACAAAGCGGCGCGCATGTGCAATGAACAAGTGACTGCACCAACTCGCGGTGTGACGTTCCACAATTCAAAACAGAGGCAAGTCTGAACAGATATCTCACAATATCGTGTGCGCATACGCAGTGTGTGGCGAATTAATGACAAACGACAGATTATTTTCCTTGAAACACAAAGAAGAACTAAAGTATTTTGGATTTTGCAATCACATCTGCAAAATAGTTGGAAAAATATTTTACCAACGGGCCTACGACGATGTTCGTGCCTTGACATTACAGCCTACCTGTCAAAAGAGTAGCATACACTGGTTCCGAAGAAGTCACTGCAGTTTTCGCGATGCATCCCGAGGAAGAATTAACATCGGCAGCCGCGACTGGCAACACTGAACGGGTGAAACATTTGTTACAAAATGGAGTTAATGTCAACGGAGTAAACAGTTTTCAAAGGACACCTTTACAGGTAGCGTTTGTCTTTTGACATAACTTCAGTCGTTCTTACAGTAAAGCCGCAACATAGCCAAATCATAGCTTGTTTTACGAAATTTCACGAAAAACATGTTTGAGAGTGATTTTGAGATTAAGTGTTCTTAGAAAAAATGCACAAATTGATTCAGTGTCAAATAATTGTAATGAAATTGCCTTGACAAATATTGGCAACTTCATATTTTATAGACAATCTTAATTGCATCTGCCTTTATTAAGTTATACTGCCATAGTGTTTTCCTCATGTCCATTGTATTAGAGTGTGTGTGTGTGTGTGTGTGTGTGTGTGTGTGTGTGTGTGTGTGTCAATTTTCCATTGCTGTCTTCGAGTCTGTGTCACAATCAAGAAATGCGTTTGCCATATTGTCAATCAGTTTCATTATACTATTTGTTAGTTGCACTATTTTAACCCTCAAGTTATTAAACAGATAACTTAGATTAGCCTAATTTGAGAATACTGGCCTTGTCACAGGGCTGTAGAATAAAGATTCACTAAAGTTGGCTATAAAAACAGTAAGCAAATCGGTCCGATATCCATTGTATTCATTGTATTTAATTTAATTGTTCATTTTGTTGCGCATAGACATGTTTAAACTTTACTGGAGGCTAACATGAATTATATATGCATCGGTGTTCTGCAGGTAATGATGATGGGTAGCACACCTGTTGCGAGATTACTTCTTGAGTATGGAGCGAACCCCAACCTACGGGACAGTACCACCGGGACTACACCCTTACATGACGCTGCAAGAACAGGCTATTTGGAGACGGTCCGGCTCCTTGTCGAGTTTAAGGCTGATGCTGAAGCGACTGATAATAACAATAGCCGACCTGTCGACTTGGCACAGTCGAATGGACATCGGGAGGTTGTTAATTTTCTTCTGAGCTTGTGACAGACTTTGTATTTATTTAGCCTACGTTTCTAACTTATTGCCTTCGCCTTTTATAGGCCTATCGCTATTTATTTTACCCTGAGGATTGCACTCGCGCACTCGCGGATTGCGCATCAGACAACGGTTTGGTTTTAAGAGTAGGCTATTTTAGCTGCCAATCATTTTTTAAAAAAAAAAATCAGACGGATAACTCAAGACAAAGATTTACGGGTATAAGCGCAAAGCTTCCAACGACTCATAAATTGCAATGTTTGGGTAGGCTGTCATTAAGTGATTAGATACAAACTCTTATCCTGATTATCCTGAGAAATTATTGCAACATTTTGCATTTGTGTGGTTACAGGGTTGTAAGTGTGTTTTGCAATTTTGTAGCTATAGGCAACTATTTTCTCACGATAGCCTAATAGCCTAATTTATTTCTTTTAAAATGTTGTAGGCTAATATTTACTTTCTGTTAGTCTATTAATTGCCGTTCTCAAATCAAAACGACCATCTATGCAGCACTAAACTCATGCATATATTTTTTAGCTTATTTAAAATGATTATCAGAATTTTACCATTCGATTGGGTCATATCAATTGCTGAATTATTCGATGAAAACATATAAGTCTAATAATTAACAAGCCATCGCCATCAAATTAAATTACTTAACATGACTTTAAGCTGATTTAATTAATTATTACTCAAGCAGGCCTTTATTATAAATGATATGTGGTAGGCTATCTACACATAGGGATCATGGCATGCGCAACTAATTGTTTGAAAATAATTCAAGAAATTCGAATATTTCGCATGCCATGTTCAAAGGAAAATAGCATACGATGTTTTTGGGTAAGCAAATATTTTCTCAGTGCGATTTGGGAGTTAGGATACACCGATCTGTACATAAAACAACTCGTGTGACGCCCTTTCAGTAGGCTGCTCTTATCATTTCACACCAGATCATGGCTCTCCGTAAATAACTCTTGAACATCTGTGCAAAATGCTGCATACACACGACACCCAGAGGCCTCCGTTTTGTGTTTTCAATGTTTTATATTTCTCCAAGGACATGTGATGAAAGCATACATGATGATCACCATGGTCATTTTTACCCAAACGCTGCGGCAATCAGGAGACTTGGACATTGTCATTTTCTGTCCTTGTGCAAATATGAAAAGATTATCAAGCCTCAGTGAGACACTGTTGTTCCTTATCACAGTAGTCACTTGCAATAAAGACATTATCAATTCCAAACTGTTCAGAATTCTTCATTATGAATCCTACTGGTTCAGTTCTAAACCCTCTTTCTAAAATATATATTTTTGTTGTTTTAAAAAACGTTTTTAAGGAAGACACTCAGGGACAGGGAATTGTGAAGTTTTATTCACTCAGTTGAATGTCATAAAAGTAAGGCTTATAAGTAAAGCAAAGGCAGGCATACATTGATCTATCAGACCTTTGTATTGTTCTGAAACATAGCAAACATACTTCATTTCATTCACCACCATTTGGATTTCAACTTTCGGTTTCATAAGGAGTGTGGCATTCAGAGAGAATTGATATTTGACCCAAACAGCACCTACACATAATCTGTCAAATGTTTCAGGTTGTGCATGTCTGTACAATTATTATTTCAGTCTTTTACAACAGTTTAATTTCTTTCACTCTTTTCCAATGAAAACACTGATTGATTGTGCCTTGAAAATGGAGAAATGATACCATTTTACATGAAGCAGTCTCAAACACGTGACTCGAGAACTGCCCTAGGTTTCAACGGCAACTGTTTCACCCCGGAACTCTGACCTAATTTTTATCCTCCGATATCATTGACATCTATTTATGTCTCATGGACGGTACATCTATCTGAAAAGGCCCTTTCCCTGGACTCTAACATTATGTGCAACTATGCAGCTGGTCCACAACTTATTTCATAACGTATTTTGTTTTGATGATTATTCTGTAAAGAAAATAAGTTGAAACAGACACAACCTATTATTTTGTCAGACTTATTGCATACACAATCAAGTTTTCATTATTTAAAAGAAAATGTAAATTATTGAACAAATAAACATATGTGCTCGGTCTGAAACAAATGATAGTGGTTTTGTACAAAGAATGAATGACACATGCACATAAACATGCATATCAGGCACTTTGTACTTTTTCAAACAATGATGCAAGACGGAAGACAGGCTGTGGGGTGGATGCTGTGGAGGTCCACAGCAGGAGGTGACCTTATCTCAGTGTTTGGGCAGCATTACTGAGGACTGTACCGTCGCCTGGAAAAGACCATTCAGATGATTAATATAAAGCAAAAACACTGTTTGCTGATGAACCAGTTTTGTATATCTACATTAACTCCAGCATCAGGATTGATCCCAATTACAGAGACTTCTCCAGTCACCCAAGTGTTTCTTTGATCATTTGCAAACCACTCCCCTTCCCCCACTTCCACCACACACACACACACACACATACTCAATTTTAAATTACGATTAACACCCTATATAAAAAAAAAACCTATGAATAACTAATAAGGAGGAAGGGAGGTGTTAGATGATCTTTTTCCATCAGATATCCTTTTCTCGGACTGAAAACTGAATCCTGTAGTATAATCAGCCTGTCGTGAGTGACTAAGACTGGGTCTGAGTTGGAGGAGGTAGCGGCGGCATCAGAATAGCCTGTGTGTTATGCCTAGCGGCAGCGTCTGAATAGCCTGTGTGTTATGCGTAGCACTCCCTGTCCACACAGCACACTTACACTCATGGCCTTCAGGGTCGCGTCCCAGTCCATCTGGCAAATCTGCGGGATGGCAGAGAGCAGGATGCTGCTGGCCTTGTTGGCATTCTCCTTCATCGTTTTCAAAACATTGTCAACACATACCTAAAACACACAAAGGATTATACCAGACACGTCAGCTTTGGTTTACGGTCAACAGAGCACAAAAGCATGCTGCTTGCACTCTATATCTATCTAAACCACAGAGGTGCTGGAACTCTAAAACTTCAAAAGGTCCGATCAATGGGAGTGGCAGTCAATTTCAACTCATTACACATTCATGGTCTATGGGCCTTCAGTTGACATAAGTAATTATGTTCTTCGGTTGACGAACAGGAATGACCTAATGCTCCTTCAAACCATTTTGTGACATACATTACCATTCCTGTTTTTCATGTTGGAAGTTTTTATTTCCACTTTCTTTTTTAGCGTAGTGATACCTATTCTGTTGTGGGTGTGTGTATGTGTGTATGCATTGTTTACACTCTCAACAAACAAAGGTCACTGAGCAACCGCTGGGCAAAACCGGTGCCAAAGAGTACAGAAGTAAATCTATATTCTTTGGCACATACATAGTGTATGTGTGTCCAACATGCCACGAGATGAACCAAGGGAAAAGATGGCATGCTGGAGACACATACACTATGTATGTGTGATGAGCAGACTAATGAAGGTACAGTACAGAGAGATCAACACGTTCTGCTGACACCAGTTTCTGCTGACACCAAACTATGCATTAGTCATAGTATTGCCATGGCCATTAGTCACCGCTCTCATGCCTAGTGAAAGAAGCATGTAGTACAGTAGTGGCTGTTGGCATGTCACGTTATTGCACAAATAGAAATGTCAGTAAAGCAAACAAATATTGTCAAATTCCATTCAGTTATTAAAACGCCCATTATCCATTACCATTAAAAGGCCCATTACCTCCATTTGGTCAAACCTTCACATGGATCCAAGTTCTGCTGGGACAACAGTGAGATTTACTTTTGTGTACAGTAAAAGAATACCCCTTTCCTAATTAGTCTTAGACGATTCTACTTAATCCAACCTGGCAACAGACTGCTTGGTAAGAACTCTAAACAAGCAGGTAACCATCGCCAAGGTGGCTTGAGGGTGAAGTTCCTCTGGCCGTTGGCAGATTTGCATTTCATAGCAGGCCAGCGAGCCTCCGCCGAGGCAGCCGATCGGCCCGCGGGCGACAGGCGGGTGGGCGGGCGGGCGGAGTGGAGTGGAGTGAGCGGAGCGGCCCCACAGCTGTGAGCGAGTGACTCAGACCTAATTCTGACTCAGCCTCCGCTGGCAGGATATTCACCGGAGGCTGGCAGGCAAAGACAGCCCGAGAGAGAGCGAGAGAAACAGGAGACAGAGAGAAAAAAAGAAATAAAGGGAGGGAGCGAGGGAGGGCGAGCGGAGGGAGCGAGGTGGTGGGCGGAAGGGGATGTGGTGAGGGCTGTGGGAGGGCAGAGCATCTCAGGTCAGTGGCAGGAACTCGGAGTCGGAAGGAGAATTTGTTTTTCAGCGAGCACACTAAGGAAGTGCACCCTCCCCCAGATACAGTATGGCCAGTGATATGGCCCGGCACTTCCTTAATCGGAAGCCATAAAACCCCGACTGTGTGCTAGAAGACTCAGGATTATGCAACCAACGCAACAGGGGGGTTAAAGTATTTACTAACAGCCTGGCAGGGTTTAAAGTAAAGGGCATTCCTGTGTCTGGAATTATCAGAAATGGTCAAAGCCATTGCATGTCACCATTATCAATTGTCCGATCTCAACTCAGCCCAGGCCTGAATGCTGACACAGTGCCTGTGAACTCTGCCTTGGAAATAAGCTATAAATAAGTAGGGTTACTTTTCACACACCTTTGGCATTACCTCCTAACATTATCACTATTCTTTGGAGTATTTTGGGATGGCAAAAGTGTTGATGAACAACATATCAAAGGGCTCAGAACAGCTGCATTCTTCTTATTTTGAAATGACTGCTCACATGTTGAAAACCTGCCAAGAATTTGCTGAAAACCAAAATATAATGGAAATGTATTCATTATTGAGTAAACACACAGACATACACACACACACACACACACACACACACACCCACTCACCGCCTCCTCATGTTCCTTCCAGCAGTCATAATCAGTTGCCATGGCAATACTAGCATAGCACAGGCCAGCCTCCTTGGCCAGCACCACTTCAGGAACTGTGGTCATGTTGATGACATCGGCACCCCACTGCCGGAACATGAGGCTCTCTGCCCGCGAGGAGAAGCGCGGCCCCTCGATGGTGATCATCGTGCCCCTCGGGTGGCACTTCACCCCGAGGGTACGAGCCACCTCCAGCAGCACCTGTGCCACGCAGGCAGGAGTAATGGGTAGAGAGAGGGGATGTGAGAGGAACATAAACACACACACACACACACACACACACACACACACACACACACACACACACACACACACACACACACACACACACACACACACACACACACACACACACACACACACACACACACACACACACACACACACACACACACACACACACACACACACACACACACACACACACACACACACACACACACACACACACACACACACACCAGCATGAGAAAAATCAGAGGGGTGCGTTAAAGAAACATGAGCCATACTATAGGCACCAAGTCACATCTCCTTTCAAAAAGTATGGGATGGGAGTGGGACACAATGTAATTTGCAGAATACATTTTGAGCTTTCTTTTCATATGTTCTTTGATGAATACAAAGTGTTGTGAAAAAGTATTTGCCCCCTTTACCTCTTTACCTCTTGTTTTGCACATTTCACGCTTGAATGTTCCAGAACAGTTGCATTTACTTGGTTTATCTTTGTCTGATTATCTTTATCTGATATTAGAATTTGTTTGATCAAAAGCGAACCGCTGTGAGAGCCATTATACACATATGGAGAAAACATGGAACAGCGGTGAACCTTCCCAGAAGTGGGCGGCCAACCAAAATTAATCCAAGAGCGCATCGACGACTCATCCAGGAGGTCACAAAAGAACCCAGAACAGCATCTGAAGAACTGCAGGCCTCACTTGCCTCAGTGTTCACCATTCGCCCATTAGAAAGAGAAAAAGTGGCATCCATGATAGAGTTCCCAGGCCAAAACCACTGCTGCCCAAAAAGAATATGAAGGTCAAGCGCACTTGGGTTATGCAGCAGGACAATGATCCGAAGCACACCAGCAAGTCCACCTCTAAATGGCTCGAAAAAATTAAGGTTTTGGAGTGGCCTAGTCAAAGTCCGGACCTGAATCCGATCGAGATGCTGTGGTATGACCTTAAGTGGGCTGTTCATGCACGAAAACCTTCCGACGTGGCTGGATCAAATAGCTCTGCAAAGAGGAGTGGGCCAGAATTCCTCCACAGCGATGTAAAAGACTCCTTGCTAGTTATCACAAACGTTTGATTGCAGTTGTTGCAGCAGAGGGGGGCACAACCAGTTATGAAGTTAAGGGGGCAATTACTTTTTCACATTGGAGATTTTGGTTTTGAATAATGCTTTACTTTCAATAAATGAAATGACCATTTAAAAACTTTTATGTTCACTCTCATTGTCTTTTTCTTAAATTAAGGTTTTTGGATGATCTGAAACATGTACAGTAAGTGTGACAAAAAAGCAAGAACAGAAGTAATCCAGTAGGGGGCAAATACTTTTTCACAGCACTGTAAATACATGTGGTTTCTGTGAGTCATAGTGGATGATGCAGCACAATAGCCATTCAAATAACAACAACAAACTACTCTAGGGAGACTGAGGGTGCACTAATGCAACAGGGAAGTTGCAAAGTTCCCTTTTCAGGAATACACAGTCATTAGTTCTAAACACTAAAGTATTACAGTACTGAGAAGTATTGTTTAACATCACCTGTACTTGGGAATATAATGCAAATCAACAATGAAGCGACTTATTTGTGCATGGAACAAATGTATAGATTTTGCTGAGTAATGTCAAAATTCTTCGTCTTCTTCTCCTGGAAGCTTTGAAAGAGTTCCCTTTTTTAAAAATGGGATGTTTCGAATTCAATGGACGTTCAAGAGTGACGTTGACCCACTTCCCAGTTGCTCATGATCGTACTATAACACCCACAGCAGAGCTACAACATATCCCTAGAGTGCACGAGTAACAATGAAACATCATAAGGTCAACAAGGATGCATTCAGGAATATTATGCTGTTCTCAGAGGCAGCGGGCAACTCACCTCCCGAGTGCGAGGGCAAAAAGGTTCGGCCATAGGAATATGACACACACCGGGCGGGCTGGTCGGCCTGCCATCGTAAAATGTTTGAGGTCTCTTGGTGGTCCTAAGAAAAATAGACAGAAAACAAGCACTTAGAAGACGAGGAGTATTCAGTAAGAGACAGCATTGCAGATCATACTGTAGCTCCATACTAGATACAACCGTCTACTTTGAGGTTGTTTATATGTGCTTGTGCCCTTTGGTAGTCAAAAGCTGAAAGGAGAGGAAACAAAAGAAAGGTGATGAAAATATTTGGCAAAAGGACTGTACTTAACAGAATGTTGATGCTTAATTTTCATTCACTTTCCCAATGTGTCACCACTCTTCTGGCGTATTAGAATCACATTGTGCAAGCCAAAAACCCTTAAGAAGCACATTCTTGAGGACAAAGAATGGAGGCAAATTCCAGAGGGAAAAAGTATGGTTTTGTTTCCATGCCAACTATTACAAAGGAAAATGCCAAAGTCATGCCATCACTGAACAACTAGCTATGAATTATACGTATCTAGCAAGTTATTCAAAGGCTAAACCACAGAAAAGGATTCTTAGCTAATGACAGACAACAAGCAGGCGTCTCTCAGGCATCTGTTAATTTGTGAATAATGTGTTTTAAAAGTACAGGTTCTGTGGCGATTTCACAAAGCGCTATGGTTCGGCAGCTCACATTAAGGACTTCAAAAGCATTGTTGTGTTATGGACAAGAATGAGACTTTACCTAGCTCCTTACTAACTCCTACCTAACCACATATTCACAGAACCTATAATCATCTTCTTGTGCTCAGTTTCCAAAACTAACTCACCCATTAAACAACATTATCCTTACACAATAATATAATAACTGACATTATTAAATCAACATTAAACCCAAGGATAAGACCAAAGAGATCCTGCCATGTCACCTTGGCCACGGCCCCAGACTGACGGCAGCACTGGCCAGGGCAAGTGTAGCCTGCACGCTGGCAGCGCTGAGGAACCTGCTGTAGATGTCCAGGTCTTGTTGACACCCACAGAAACATTCCAGCCGCCACTAGTCTTATACCAGAGCATCTGTCCTGGAGCCACAACGTGGCCAGGACCATTCAGAACAACATACCAACACAACAAATCCAGCATTCCTCCAATAAGGGGCTTGGCAATTCTGGAACTAACACAATGAAATGCCTTGACAGGCACATTCCAACTTACTCAGAGAAAGCTGTATCCCCCCTCATAAGTTAAGAAACTGGGCAATCATGACTGGCCTGACAATGACAGGAATTATATGAAATTGCAGACTAGGTATTTTGTGCTGCTTTCCTTGGTGGCATCTGTCACATGGTATGTGGACTTTGGGTGTGGATGGCGTGGGAGTGGGACCATCTGACTATACAACCTTGTGAATTTACCAACAAGACGTTTGCTACCTTGTGAATTTACCAACAAGACGTTTGCTACCATCTATCTAGAGAGGCTAAGCAGAGTTTGGGCATCACTGAATGAGGCTCAGCATGTGTCAAGATGTCAGGATAATTATCATGATAGATTTTGCAACAACACGGCAACAAACACAAGTATGCAGGGGCTACTCAAAACAACGTAAAAAAGAACTGACACTTAGAATAACCTAGGCTACTTTGGACTCAAGACTTTGAATGACTAATCGCCAAATCCGGCTGCAAGGTCCCAAGCGAGAAACAGGCCAATGGTTCCGAATTTAAGGATGTTCCAGAAGGCCACAGCTGCACACTTGATTAATGAGTGTCAGACAGAGCGACATGTCAGTTATACAACCAAAGACCGTTTTTGAGTCACATCGTTGCACCTGTCATATGATCTTTTGTCTTTCGACAAAATGGTTTTGTTCTATATCATTAAGTTACTCAATAAGCTAAACATATAGCCTTACATCAAAGCTTTAGGCTCATGTAATCTGATCAGCTACAGACAACCAGCGGCAGGCAGTGGTGGCGTCACTTATAGGCCACCTGAGATTGTTGAGACACATCGTTGCAAATGACATACAATGATGCATCCTTCCACAAAATGGTTTGTCTTCACGATCATGAGCCTAAATTCTGCTCACTGCACATGCATTACAGGCTAATGTATTACAATATAACATCCAGTATTCATTATTGAATGCTTAGCTTGAATGTGTTCCCCAATCATCCTATTTTTAGAGCAGGCATCTCACTGGACTATGGGTTTTACAGGAACAGCATGTTTGAACGGACACTGCACTAGTTATATTCATTTATCATCTTGCTTTTAAAACATTCATTTAAAACATATCCATTTTGGTTTGTACCTTAAGTTGTGAAACAGGTAGTGAAACTATCCTGACTAACTACAACAACTATCCTGGGCCTCCCTCCTCTTCATCTCCATTCCCTAGTGATGAGACGCCAAACCAAACATGCCAACTGCACTACTGTCCGTATGTGTGGCGTTCTGTTGTAGGAACAGACAAGGTATTTTCCCACACTACGCCTAGGGAGCATTTTGCTAGCAGAATACCAAAGATTCCCCTTTCTTATGACCCTAGTGACACAGAACGACAACCAGTATCAAATGACACGAATGCCCGGAGGACTTAAGGGCATTCATAACAGCGCTACTGCATCCGATTGTAAATACCTAAAGGTATGATCTGACTAATTGCACAGAGGTGTTATGTAACAGCCTGGGGCATGAACTCGCTTGAAAAAATATGTTTCCTGTTCCAATAACTGATGCCACATTTTAAATAACAACTGATGACACACGTTCATGCATTCTACAAATATTCCTACAAACTGTTGTGAAGTGTTAAGAAACCAAGTCAACATATACATTTGTTGCAACAAATTGAGGAACTTGAGGACACTGTACTAGCAACCTAGCACACTCCTCCATGGGTTATCTGATTTCAAGTGTCATCTCCATGGAGGACATTGAAAAAGAGATCAGATTCTTCAAGAAAGGCTGTACAACTGTCAAGTAAAACACATCTCTCAAACCTTAATCTACACTAAACAAACTAAAAAGTCAGGGATATTCGGCTTTCAGGTGCAATTTCAAGATAAACCTAAAATCCACTGTAACCTGCAACCTTTACAGCTGAACTTAATGTGACCTTTTCTGAACTGCTGGATGTGCAAGTCCAACAGTTCAACAGTTCAGTGCATTCTGTACTGAAACATTACATTTCACCCAAAAGCCAGACATCCCTAACTTTTTGTGATTGGTGTAAATTAGTAAATTCCACCAACAGTGATAAGCCATAATGTGTTTGAAGATCACAGGGAACACATACCTCAATTACACCCTTCTTTCATTTGGACCAAATAGATTGGACTCACACACTGGTCCAGAAAAGGAGTTAGACCTGTTAGTCCTATCTCCTTCATATTTACATAAAGGGTGACTTCATTTGCACATAGGAGCCTCTCACGAAGATAATGAAATGAGAAACACTCTGAAACTCTGTGTGTGTAATGAGAGACTATGTGGTGAAGTTACACACCATGGACATACCAACAGAAAACTAAACACGTTTGTCCACCCATAACAAGGGCTTTAACAACTCGAGAGGTGAGCTGGACTGCAAACAACTGCAAGCAACATTTGTGGTGCAGATATCTCCCTTTAGATGAAGTTAGTAAGCTCATTATAACAGCCTGAGCAAAAATCCTATTTTTTTTCTATGACATTTCTGGCAGTGATTAAATGTTGCTCTGATAACAAGGAGGCATTCTACAGCCTTTCACAATAGCTGGAAGTGATTGTTCCCATCAAGAGAGAGATTGCATGCATGGATGTTATGCGTGCATGTGGTTAGGTATGTTTGAAATTAAAATGACACCAGTTGCTATTACTGGACCTGAAGCTTGATCAATGGTACTTTAAAAAGTAACCGTTACATAAACAGTACTAAGTACAACGCAGGCAGTGGGTTTGATCTTTCACTCTCAGTCTTATGAGTTCAATGCTTACTAGCAGCCCCAATTTAGATGGCGGATGAAGTCCATAAGTAAATAATAGTAAATAATAAAGTGTCTCATGCATGAACTAAAGCCATCAAGTGGCATGAGAGGGCTTTGAGCGTACCAAACAATATTTAAGGTTAGGGTCTCGCTCATGCAAATCTTACAATAACATAAAAAATAGTCACACTTCACCACTCAATTCACTGAAAAATAAATTATTTGAACACATGTGAAAAACACCTCTGTGGTGGTGGTGGTGGTTGAATATGAGCATGATTTGTTTTACCTGTCAATGAACTGGTCAAGAATAACGATGTCACCAGGCTGAATCTCCTCTCGTAGAGACCCACAGGCGGTGGTGACCAGAAGGTGGGTACAGCCCTCTTCCTTCAGGGCCCAGATGTTGGCCTGGTAGTTTACATTAGTAGGCATTATAGTGTGCTGTCTGCCATGCCTGTGGGAGATCAAGTCATTTGGCAAATATAAGACCTCATGCAAAACCTTCAGTGGCCAGAAGATGGCACTAATACCCAAATAATATCACAGAAACACAGAGGAACTCAAAGGAGTTCTTCTGAAATGGAACTCCATCTATGCACCTTTACCTGGCCAGTAGAACACACTCCACGTTCTTTATCTTGCCCACAATAAGTGCATCTGAAGGCTGGTGGGAGAACAGAGAGGGACATGCAAGGTCAATGACTTAATAGCTTAACATCAACTGTTAATAGCTTTAAATCACATGTACAGCAGTTGAAAATTAGACTGATTATTTTAAGACTGACCTTCCCAAAGGGTGTGTCCACATACCGCTCTGTCCTTTCCTCCAAGATGTCTGGGTCATTAAGGCCTGACCCTCCGATAATTCCAATCTAAAGATGAAGAGTAGGAGGTAAGGCGGCACAATTAATTGTTTTTTAATCAAAATTGCGTTTTTAACTGCAAAAGCGTCCAGCTCGCAACTCATAGTTAGTTGCGCCCATACTTTATCTTGACACATCTATAATTGCCATGCTCATGTCATCCTCCTAGGGTGACTAATCAGAAGTGATCCAACTTAAGGCGAAATTTGGCATGGACTGAACTGAAGCTCGACTTTCCAAAATGATATCACAAATCAAATTGCAATATCTGTCATCAATATCCGAAAAGTCGCAATTATAGATCTTCCCCAAACTGTGCAGCCCTCGGAGGCCAATAGCACTACCACATAAATTTCAGCTGGCGGACAGCTACCCTGATCCTGTAGGATATGTCGATAAACTTGGGAATTAGTTTTCACCTTAATGATGGTAAGCTGTCCGGTCCCCAATAACAGTAAAGCCGCTCTAAATTATGGGGGTCTCCCCACTGTATTTCAACATTGGGATGATGTCCTTTAATTCCAAATAATCGTCATCAATCAAAAGGGTGCTCGTTGGCAAACCTCCAAGCATGCCCTGCTATGGACACCCTGCCTGTTCAGTGCCTTATGTGCAGGGGCCTCATGAGGTGCTAACCAGCACCAACGATTCTTCTGTGTGTTTAGCTTCTACCTTTTTTAATTTCGATATCTTTGTCTCTTCTACTTTTGTACACTCTTACTGCACTCTACCCTTTTAAATTGTCATAGAATTGTTGTTGGAATTGCTCTAAAAAGCTAAAATGGGTTAATTGTTTTATTAAAAAAGCGTCAGCCAAATGTAATGTAATGTCGCCATCACTCTGTGTTTAACTCTCTGCATTGTGCCTTTATAGTCACTCTGGCTGCACCTCCACTGCTAAAGAGACCAGCCACAGCACTAAACTATCTCCAGTAATAGACAGTTTGTTGATCTGTGGGATGATGAATATTCAAAGTCTTTCAAATAAATTGGTAGCCCTGTATGGCTTTATGCAGATCATCAATCATTTGTTGAAGGTCTTCAGAGATCTTTGTCTTGCAAAGCAAGGTTCTTCAGATGCTTCTCAGAAAGAACAAAGTCGAAATATTTAGGCTGAAGTAAACGTTAAAGGAGCTTTAATCTACATAACTTCAAACTTGTGTCAAGGACTAAATTACAGGTTTATAAACTACTGACTCATTTAGCAGTTCCGTACAGGTGCTCACTTACTAACTGATGAAAAAAAACACAGTTTTTGAAAAAAACGTTGTCGTGTAAACACCATCTTACTTGTTCTTGTCACTGTGCATTCTAAATCTCTATACGCTTACCTGTACGCTTATAAAGATTGTGTTCTAAATGGCAAGTACTATGATTATGTTTTACAATGGGTCTTATCATTCTGGAACAAATGTAAAAAGTTCATCTTTCCATGCCAGTTACTGCCACATTCATTTACCATAAACAACAAATCAAAAGAATAGAGTCTAAGCGCTTATGGGACATGGACAAGCAGCGTGACAAAAATGTAATATTTGCCAAGATCACATCCCGCAACTTGGATGTTATAGAAAAAAGCAAGTGTTCCACTGGTGAATATGAATTTGTTTGAGCATTCATGTGCTCGGAATAGTATTACGATACATTTCTGATAGCACATAATGGCCTCAATAAGACCCTGGAAACATGGCAGGAATTTTGAATCAAGAGAATCTGTTCCAATTTTTTCAATCCATTGGATGCCTCCAGTGTTATCAATTCCTCTAATCAATGGCGACATGTTTTTCAGACCATGGTCAATATCAGTTTCTGAGAGTGAACAGAAAATCAACTAGCAAAGCAGTGCATCAGTGATGAACGTGGTTTACTTTATTCAAAGCAGTGATAGACTAGATTATTATGCATGTTTTTGTGAAGCAGTAATGAAGGTTTTATGTGCCTAAACCTATACGAGTTGTCAGGTTAGGTTTGTTGAACTTCTCAGCTGGTGCACAACACCACTGAGGGGTCACTCTATGCAGTTTTCAAACGTAGCAATAACAACTGTGTTGATGCTGAGAAGAACTTGTTTTTCCACACAGAATATTTATAGGGGATTGATAAGAGAATTGCTAACACATATCACATAACTCTTAGTAGTGCAGCGTGACTAAGCTGTCTTGACCCCCACTGACACAATAGAGGTACTAATAGATATGTGATTATGTATCTCCTCCACATTGTTGTCACTTATGGTAGTCTCATCCTAACATGTTGTCTCTTCATTGTGTTATTGCATGTTATGTATTTTAATTATTGTTGGTCATGCACCTAAGACCACAGCAAATTCCTTGTATGTGAAAAATGACTTGCCAATTAGGCCTACCCTGATTCTGATTATTTAAAAATCGGACCAATAAGCAGAATCGGCAATCCTATCAAGCCTATTTTGGTTTGAAAGCACTCATGGTTTACTTTTTTACTTTTTTAAATGTGTCACACATCGGCCTTCATCCATGAGATGATCTTGGAGGATTGGCCCCTTAGCTGACATGACACAATTTCACAGTCTCAATATACAAACGAGATCTTAGATTCAGGTTAGACTACATCTTGGTAAAGACTAACATCAAAGGAGTCTACTGAGTAACTTGGATGCAGGGATCCGCAAGAGGTAACTTCTATTCTAAACGTGAACAGCCTGGTCTAGGCTACTTGCTGTAAGCACTCGGGTCACAAATGGTGTATTCCATGAACATTCTTATGCACAAAGACATTTTAAAAATATGCAGTCTCATCGTTTATGAACATTAACGTTAGAGGGGATTTCCAAAAGCCATAATCTGTCTTCCTTACAACTGTGAAAATGCGCGATTCAATTCTATCGTGTATAAAATGCTGCTCCTATCAGATTGAAGCTAGCTTAATCTGCCCAGTGCTCTTTAGAATCAATGTGCCAGACACGTGCGGTGGAGAATTCTGAGGACATTTGCTCCTAAACTATTTCTGCACTGTATCGTGATGTCTTATAGTTCATCTTTCGGCATGGACCGTTAGTGCACATTTCATAAATGCACTTCACAGCATTTTTGGTGTAGCCCAGTTCCCAGACGAACGCTGATTAAAATAATCCAACAGTGGCCACGAATTTGAAGGATAACATTACTTACGATGATTTTGCAAGCTCACCGTGTAATTGTGCACTAAGTTCAACCCACTTCCAAATTTCTCTGAGGCGCATACTTGTAACGACAATAGACATACCTTAATTTGCAAACCAGGTGCCATATTTTCTTCGATTATTTCCCCCCTGTAGTTCAGATCGGTTACTTCCTTCCTGTCACGTCAGAAGAGGGCGGAGACTTCTTGGCTCGATTCGGATGTGATGGGTTGTTATATCATACTCACTGCTGCCTAGAAATCATATTTAACATCACTTGCCTAAACGATCAAAATGTTGGTCGTTTTCTTATAGAAGACATTGATCTGGTGATCACATGTACAGTCTATTAAAGGTATTTTAAAAGTCTGACCAATATGGGTGTGGATTTATTACATTTCTTGATAGTATTCGAAATACTCACGGAAAAGTCACACTATATCAACTTTATGTGCAGGTCCCAGCCTTGTTCACTCACAGGGGCCAAGAAAGTACTGCTCATTTGCTGGTGAATTCAAGTAAGTCTATTTCATCAAGATAAAATAACCCACACTCACATGTTTTCATTGAGCATTTGAATGAAGCAATATAATAATGAAATACCACTACCCTTCCAGTCATAAAAACAACACAAATTGTTACACTAGGGGTGGATCTGGGCCTTTTATTGCAATTTACATTTGACAGAATGATTCAAGAGTCCTTCCAAGTTGCCAAAGTAGGAGTCCTATGTTCAAATACTGTCAACACCGGGCACAATAAAATCCAAGAATCCAAGAGCAGCAGGGAGTTTGGTCTCAAGAGGATTTATAAAAGCTAAATCAACAGCATCAATCCATTTTCCCTGAGAGTGGATCAAAGATAACCATAAGCTGCATGAAAGGCATGTAAAAAATCTTTCCATTTGAAATATACAAACATAAACTTAACATCTGACAGTTAAAAAAAAAAAGAAAAAAAAAACATTTTTCTGTCTTCCCAGAGAAAGTCAAATCCTGTTACCATTGAACATCCGGACAAAATGTCTTTCATCTTCGATGAACACACTGGCGACAATTAGCACACAATATTTGGCAGAACAACATATCTTTCCACTGGAGGGGCAGAGTGAAGTGCCATCTTGATGTTTTCCTCTCTGCTTCTACTGCTATTCCGTGGCTGCTCCTGAAGAGTCCTCTACCACTGAGGGCCAACAGCTAAATGTTAACAGTCATTAGCACTGTGGCACATCACAACCACCACCTAAAGGCTCCTGTTATCTGCAGGGTCAGCGACAGGACTATGTGGCTCAGTCAAGGGCTTCTGTTGATTAGTGAGGTGATTTGACCGCTCAGCCAATGTCTCTGGCTGATGTGTCAAAGACCCTGGGTCATCGGTAGAGGAGTGTGGTGGATCAGACAAAGTGGTTGATGGATCAATCAAGGGATCTAATTTTTCAGTCAAGCCATCTAGCATATTGGCAGATAAATCTGGTTGATTTATCAACGGATCGGTTTCACGTGTCAAAGAATGTGGTGGATCGGTTAGGAGGCTGGGTGGATCTGTCAAGGAATCTAGTGAATCAGTCAAGTACCCTGTTTGATTATCCGATGGACCTGATGGACTCACCAGGAGGGCTGGTTGACTGGTCAGGGGACGTGGGGAACCAACCAAGGGGTTTGTCTGATTTGTCACTGGATCTGGTTCACCTGTCAAACGGTCTGGTGGATCGGTCATGACACTGGCTCCAACACTTTGACTGACTGTGGGAAACTGCTGTTCCCATTGCTGTAGTATAGAGTCTAATACGCAGCCCCCTGCAGGATTGCTGGAGGAGACTAAAGGAGGGGAGAGGTTTGGGATAGGGTCGTCAACATCACTGTTGCCGCCAATGGGGCAAGCAAAGTCTTTAGTGTTAGTAGCATGATCGCTGTCACTATCTATGGTAATTATAACTGGTGAATGCCTACTACTTCGATCCTTGCTCCGATGTCTCTTGCTCTTCTTCTTGTGTTTTTTCTTTTTTTTGTGATGTCTCCTGGTTTGATCTCCAGCCCTACCCTCAAACACAATTTCTACACTTGGACTTCTCTTCATAGATCTTTCTCTTGACTTTTTTCTGTGCTTTTCTTTGCTTGATTTCCGCTCCTTCACACCATCCTCTGCAGGCTCAAGTTGTTTGGAAGCTCCGTTCTTGGGCGCGGGCTCCTCCAAGTGCCGTGTTTTGTACTTCCTCTTTCCCCCAGGCTTGTCGTGTTTGGACTTCCTGTGGGAGGACCGTGAGTCGCTGCTGGACCGGCTTCTGGAGCGCCGACGCTCCCGCCGGCGTGACTCCCGACTGGGACTCCGGCTGCGCGACCGTGGCCGGGAATGGCGGTCTGGGCTGACGTAATAGCTGGTGTAGGACGACCTTTTCTCGGTGTAATGCTTTCGGCTTCTGTCCCTCTCGCAGCTGTAGTGGCTGTACGAGTGCCAGTGGTAGGCATGCGGCGCTGCCTCTCGGGCACGCACGGCGTGATCACCCCCCTGTTTGTCGTGCCTCCTGTCCGGATGGTTCCCCTCTTTGACGTGGTCTCTGCTCTGAGACCGGGACTGAGAGCGCCTCCTGCTGCTGTGAGACGAGCGGTCGTGACTCCTGGACCTAGACCACGACCCTGACCGCGATCTTGTGTGGTCTCGAGCTCGGTGTCTTCGGTCACTTCGGTCCACCAACCCTTTATCTCGGCTGAGAGCCAGGCTTGATGAAGTGTGCTGGTCTGTTGATGGGGACCCCTCATGCACACCTGGATCTGTCCCTTTTTCTGGTGTGTTGCTGTCATTTTCTTTCCCACCCGTCTGTCTGGGAGATTCTTTCTCGGTGGACTTGTGCTTCGTTGATGAGGAGCTGACGGAGGCTGGGGAGTTGAGTTCAGAGCTAAAGTGGATGTGCGTGGGCTGCTTGGGGGCGGCTGTGCTTTCATCCTGCACAGACTCCTCTGAGTCAGATGAAAGCTGGACCAGCTCTGGCGTCCGCTCAGCCATGGGCTTAACGTACCCCACAATGAGGCAGTCGTCCTCTCCAGAAGAGGCATGTTCCCTTGCCTGTGCAGATGCATCGACTGCAACTGGGGGGCTTCCCTGTGTAGCGACAGGCCCATCAGCCTCCTCCACACTGCTCTCAGAGTCCGAGTCCCTCACTGACAGCGGCATAGTCTGGACAGGCTCAGTGGAGTAGGAGGGCCCTGGCGTCTCGTCGTCCCATGGCGTCTGGCTCAGGGTGCTGCCAGACATGGAGTTAGGGTTGGAGTTCAAACCCACAGAGTCTTCTTCATCCTCTGAGATGGCAATTACCGATGAGTTTGAGCTGCTGTCTTCCTCTGAAGAGGGGGCCGGGCAGTCATAGACAGCATGCTGATCATAAGCTTCCATGTTGTAAGGAGAACGGGCAAAATTAATAAACTCATGCACAAAATGTTCAGTACGTGCTTGAAGAAAAGGCCTAAGCTCTTGGACTATGGCATCTTCTTCCATATTGTACCTGGTTATCTGTGACATAATGATGTGTTGAACAATATTAACGAGGGAGCCGTGAGCACCATACAGCACAGTCAGCTCTCGCTTTAGCCAAGGCACCAGACGGTGAAGGCAAGCTGGGTTCCTCTGGAAGAACTCTGCTGACGTGTCCCGGGTACGTCCATTATCCCGCACGCTACGCACACGCACCCCCCTCCGGTACAGGGCACGCCTGAACTTAATCAGCTCCTGCTCCTGCAGTGCTCGCATGGCCCTGCCCTCATTCTCAGCCCTACGCCTCGCTGCCAGCCTCTGCATCATGCGGTGGAGGCTCCGGTCCTGTCGCGGGGAGGCCGGAGATGCCAGACTCTCAAACATAACCCCGTTATCAGGTGGCGGGGATGTCCTTCGCTGAGGTCGTCTGCGGTCACCACCAGTCAGTGTGGTGCGATACCTGAACCTCTGGCCTCCCAGGTTCCCAAACGAGCCGTTCTCAGTAGGCCGCAGATCATACTTCTTAAAGTCATTCTCTGCTTTTATGCTGTGAAAGATTGAGTTGAATGGCTGCTTGCATAGGGGACATTCTGCTTTGTTTTTGGACCATTCATGGATGCAACGGAAACAGAACTTGTGCAGGCATAGGTCAAGGTAGGCCATGTTCTTGAACTTGTCCAGGCAGATAGGACATTTAGAGTCTGGTGAGGCCTCAGCAGACATGGCCTGAGAAATACTGCTAACTGCAGCCTTCTTTCGGACCCGCAGTTTCATCTTTGTTGTTGCCATTATCTGCAAAAGAGATGTAGAAGGAATGCACAGGTTACTGATATGAGCCACTACTAGGAAACAAGTCATGTATGTGTTACTGAACAGGCCACCAAGAGGTAACACTTTTCAAGCAATGCTCTATGTAAGAAATTAGTTCAACAATTCAAGGGGGTCCGCCACTGGTTACATTTATTTGTTTACTTACAAACTGTTGATGCATTTCACTCTTAATTTAGACACAACATGTTAATGAAAACATTAAGGGGGAGAAGTGTCGGATTAACCGGTGTAAACACGCGCTCACTTGCATGTTGATCTAGGTCTCAATAAAATCTAGATAATTTCTAAACATTACGTTTAAAACATGGCTGTAACTTCTGGGACACAACCTTGCCGTTGTAACAACCAATGAACGTCGTGACGGCGCATGCATGGCAAGCAATCGGTGTCTGAAGGTTAGTTAGCAAAATAATGAAATAAAATACTGTGTTCCCTACAAGATAAATTCCACAAACTGGTTCGACTGATTGGTTTGACAATCAAAATACGAAAATATGTGTACTTACGCAATCACACCCATAAAAACATTGACCGTTCTTCAACGGAGATCCTTTTGGTGACCCCCCTCGTCAAATGGAGGAGGATGTATGTTGACTTCGTTAGCTCAACATTAGTAATCAATTCGTCGTCGGTGAGCGCTCCATGTTTTAGTCTGACCATATATAACACACATAGCCCTGCGTCTTCGTGACTAGATACACATTTCACAGAGGAGCTAACTTAGCTTGTTAACATTACCTAACTAAGGAACCACGAAGGGTTGCTAGCTAGCAAGCCTTCCACTAAAGCTGCCAGTTGAGCAGCCAATGAAGCTAACGTTATGATACCTCATTTAACGTAAAAGTTAATCCAACGTCCTGTGCCACTTGCTGTTGATACAAAACAAAAATATAAAGAACATACTGCCTCTACCTAATCGCAGAGTAACGTATTAGATGACATAAAACAATATTATTTCCAATTTCGTAAGAGACCGATGAAATCAACAGAAGCTAGCCTTGTGTATCAAATCCTTCCGGTGCAACAAGAAATTCTTTCAAAGTAAAGGTCGTCTTCCACATTAACAGCAACGAAAATCGTTTCATAATAAACAGTGATGGAATATGTATTCATCAGCCTACGATGTTTTACAATAAATATTTTGACAGGAAAAGGTCATACATATTTCCTACTAGGTTTAAAACTATGCCATTTGTAAAGATTGTAAACCCTGAGAGAGAGAAAAAAACATCAGCTAATGGAGAATTATGTAAAAAAAAAAACAATGCTGTCAATGATTAACCCTGATCAAAGTGTACGTTTTGTAGGCCTACTGAGAGTGCTAGATAGCATTGATTTTCCAAATGTAACAATAATCAGTTAGATATCTGCCAGAACGCATTTAGGATTCATATTATGCTTAATAGGCCTACACGTTCACACATTTTTGGCTTGCTAGTTACCTATCAATTAATAATAATTCAATAGCTGTTCCCGAATTAAAATGGCTGATTGTCTGGAGTTTAAAGACAAATCCAGAAGCAGACAAATAATCAGTATTTTACACATCAAGTTATGTCCACTTTACCGGAGTGTCCAAGTCTCTTTTTTAGGCTTTGATGATAAACTATTGATTAAGACTGTGCTCCAAGGACAAGTACATCATTTTTTTACAATTGAGCTGACAATATTGGGGACCCCAAAAAATCAAGTGTTTGTGGTCCTACAACCTGACACCTAACAACGCTGCATTCATAATGTTGCAATAAATGTTGCAAATATTTTCAACTTCATTTGAAATATTTGGAAGGTGGGAACATTAACATAAAGGACACCAGTTGGCTAAATTTCTTTCGTTATTTTCTTCAGAATGGTACTTACTTTCTTTCGTTATTTTCTTCAGAATGGTACTTACTTTTGTAGTCTCTTCTGTTGCCTAGTGTTATGCCTCAAGTTACTGTTTGCAGTTCAATGTAGGACAGATTCCACAGCATGTAAGAACTTTCCACAACATTTACACTCAGTACAATTCCTTAAGGGTCAGGTCACTGTGTGGACCTCGTTGCTTCTTCCTCTGAATACTGATGTATTCAATAGTCTGATGGCCAAAACAGGAATAGTTTCCCAAGGCTGTTAGGCTCCTCAATATGAACATGCCTGCTGCACTAACGCAAACTCAGGATTAAGTTATGTGGCTATTTGTTGCATTTAGTGATAATTATGCTGGGTACTTTTTGGTGTTATTCTTATTGCGCCTATTATTACATTAGTAGCATTACCAATGGACCTATGGATGATCTAAGATGGCATAAAGAGATCTATTCTGCAGGCACCATCATGCATTGACTCACTATGCAATAGAGAACTTACATGGAATTTAGCATAATAAAAAATAAAGGAAACTGTTATGCACTGTAAGATCAGCTAGAATATATTTAATGACATATGTATATACATTAAATTTGTACAATGAAGACAAATCAAGATTTTGATCACATCTGCTGTTTTTCAGTGATGTCCATGGCCCTCTGATTCAGGAAGGGGAGGAACAACTTCCCCGGTCTCCAAAATCGTGTCACCCTAAGATTGGGCAGAAAAAGACACCTTACAGCACACCGCCATTACAGACAGCAGTACATTTCAAAAGTACAACAGATATAAACAAAAGTAACTATTCAAGTGAATATCCAGCACAGCGGTGGCAACATCGAGCTAAGGGATTGAAATGTAAAGCAAACAATGGTCAGATGTGTGCTAAAACAAGATGACCTTAATTATGTTTACTGTTGCATATTAGTATACAAAAGGTCATATTATCTATCATTAACATTAGGCTTCAATAGATCATTAGTCTAACTCGAAATCGAAACGAATGAATACACTAACTACTGTAATTACCATACATTATACATGTTATAAATGTCTGCCATCATGAATTTAAACAAAACAGAAACTCTAATTTTACTCAAGAGATTCCTTGTTGTGACCATTGCTGTCAGTAAGTTACTTACCGGAAACAGCCTGGGCTTCAAAGTAACAACACCATATGGCAGTGTCTGAAAAGACAGCATATAAAACAATATTCAAAATGTAATACACCTTTCTGTCAACAAATTCAATTGAGATCAACAGAAAGATCTGAAGAATTCCTATAATATTACTTACATTAATGTGGTATTTGACATAGTAGTGCACAAGCCAAGCTGGAATCAGCACTCGTGTGACGGCGAAAACACCAGCGTTATAGGCTTTGAACGTCTGTCAAAAAGGTAACAAGAATTAAAGCAATACCCTACATATCTTAGTAAATCATGTAACATGCGTTACGTTTAATGCCAGATTTACACCCATTCTGAAGTTGACGTGAGCAGACATGAGAAGGCTTGACATGCTAGCCAGTTGTTGACATCTTTACCTTATTTCAGCTGGCTTATGTTACGTTATTTAGCAGCTAGTTTGCTCTACGACGGTCTTGTTATTTACAAGTAAATCTGAACTGTTTTGGAGTCATTTATACATCTATGTGGTGTTTCTTCCAAGACACATTAAACTCACATAAAGCCTCCACAAGGTCTTTGGCTCCAAAAAGCCTGCCCAGAATTTCTGAATGCGGCCGAGTGGTTTAGGTTCAACCACGGGTTCCCTCGGACTAAGTTCCTGGTCCTTCAACCATTTTTTTCTTAGAGTGGTTAGTTGATCGATGCGGAGTTTCTCGTCCGCCGTATAGCCAACCATGATGAAATCTGTAAATAAGCAAACCTTTAAATCAAATCAGTCAACCTAATCGCAATGACACCGGAGGACACTCACTGCTAGGTGAGGAACTAGCTAGCTAAGTGCAGGAAAGAGTGTACACTTGAAGTAAACAATAGCATGACAACTGCATGAGTTTGCCAGAGCGACACCTATTGCATTGGAAGATAATAGCTTTAGCCAAAAAGGCCGACCGTTCGGATGAGCCATTTCAATGAGGTTACCAGAGTAGCCTAGTATTAATTTCGGCTTCCACATTAAGCCGGGTTTCTTAGTCAGTAATAGGTTGACATCGTTGACCAAGTAGCCTGACATGTTGCTGTAACATACTGTAGGCTATAGTGAAGATGGAGAAATAGCTATTAATACTTTAGAAGCACAGTCCTAAACGAGGCTATTTTTTCCTTCATGCCCCAGGCTATAAAGAGCTCAACTAACAAACAACAACAAATTTGTAATATCTTAAACAAAATACCAACGTGGTTGACATCCGTTCTCTTAGTCTCCCCAGTGACAATCACCAGCATGATTCAATATTGTGTCCATTTTCATAGATACTCTGTTAATACACTGTTTCAACTCACACAAATAAACAACGATCTTGTCTGATTTACAGCAAGAGCTGGTTACTGACACTATGGGGTGTCCATATCATTTGAGATTACTCTGAGTTCATGGATGTGTGCGTGCAAGAATAACTGTGCCATTTCTGCTAGTAGCAGTTTTAAAAATGTGGTCAGCCTGCAACATAAGGTCAACCAGAGGCTCGTGTAAATAATACTTGAAAAAATAGCCTATAGCTGGTACCACTAGCCTATCCAGCATTTCAAGGTTCCATATTTAATACTTCAAAGGCTTTAATTAGTGTCTTAAGGGTATCTCCTTTGCCTAAGGCCTGGCAAGTCCAAAGAGATGCTCCTCTATATTTGTCAACAGTTTGGGTAAGGCACAAGGTGTCTTCTGGCTGACTGCATGGACGGAAGTGTTTTAGATGTGTTACATTATGCCAAAGACTCAGAGACTCCACACCCAGCCTGATGAATCGGGTATCCAATGTCAGTTTCAGTAAACCATGAATGAACTATTTGAGGAGTACAACCTACACAGAAATGTACTAAAATTATTTTTTTTAATGAGGTGATAAATAAAATGTTTAGTTGAGGATTTACACATTTCAGTGAGGCATTTGACCATGCAATGTAACGTTTCACCCTTAAGTGTATGGGAAGTTTACATACAGTATGATGTGTATTGTGTCATTGCAATGCAACTTTCTGGCATGTGGAAGTTCGTGCATATCAGTCGGTGACAGCATGCACACTCCCAGGAAAGCCTGTGGATGCCTCCCTATCGGCCCATGGGATTCTCAGGTTTCTGTGTGTGGATATTCCAGGAGGTGGACCTGTCACTATAAAAGCACCCGTCGACTTTAGACATAAACTGGGATTACCGGACCATTCGTGCTAGCAAACGATTAATGGAAATTCAAAGACATTGTAGATTCAACAACATTATTACTTACTTCAGGTAGGCCTAAACTTTATTTGGGCCTTTAATCCATATCAGATGGAAACATTTCTTTAGAAGGGGGTCAATAAGTATATTCCCCAGATGACTAGAGTTGAAGGCATAAACCCACGCACAGGTATGGTGGTAGCTTTGTGCAGCATCTTTCTTTTCTTTGGCTTCATGTTTACGGTGTCGGGCTTGAAGGGTGAGAGGCTTGGCAATGTTCCCCTTATTGTCATCGGACCTGCCATTTGCTTCCCTGGTGTGCTAGCTATTGTCCTGGCCAACAAAACCAATGGCTGCACGGAATGTCCTCTGCAGAGCTGTGTAGAGAAGAAGAAGAAGACGAAGAAGCCCAACGAGGGGCAAACCCGATCCACAATCCCTAAAGAACCAACTCATGAGGGAAGTTGGGGAGAGTTTCAGGCTGGTTCTTTATCATCCTCCACTGCTACAAGAACATCCATCTGGCTTACACGTAAAACTGAGGAGGACGACGCACTTCTATACATAAGACCTTACCACCCCTCTGCCTTGGTTGCCACTGGGTGTGTCTCTACTTACTGCATGTTTGAGAAGGTGCATTCCCCAATGGAGAATATGGTAAACACTGATATGCAACAGACGGCGTTCAATACTGCTGCACCTTCCTGCGAAAAGGACAGAGATGCTACACTCCTGCCTTTCTACTGGACATTCACGAACGCCAAAGACTGCAGATGGGACTATGAAACAGTGGTCTGACTTACGTGCTCTGAGAAAGGCTGAACTGAACAGTTCGTTTTTTGGTCTTATCTGGGTAGCTGGTGTAGTGGATTAGAGGACAGTTTGTATATTGCAAGTTTTTAAAATCTGTCTTTGGAAATTCTGTAAAAGATGGAACCAATATATGGGACAGACTGTTGGCCAGTATAAAAATCCATCATGTTTCGGGGCCCTGCCCAATACACCTTTATAACATGTTTATATTACCAATAAGCACTTTTGTGAGTAGATTTACTCTATCACTATTTATTCACTTTCTACTGGACACTCACGAACGCTAAAGACTGCAGATGGGACTATGAAACAGTGGTCTGACTTACGTGCTCTGAGAAAGACTGAACTGAACAGTTCGTTTTTTGGTCTTATCTGCTTGTCGCCAGTGTAGTGGATTAGAGGACAGCTTTTGCACGTTTTTAAAATCTGTTTTAGGAAATTCTCTAAAAGATGGAAGTTGGAACAGACTGGGGCAGACTATTGGCCAGTGTAAAAATCCTTCGGGGCCCTGCCCAATACACCTTTATAACATGTTTATATTACCAATAAGCACTTTAGTGAGTAGATTTACCTAGTGCACTTTGCCTGCCATGGCAGTATGAATGAGCTATTAAATACATGTCTTTATGCTTACCATTCCCTTCTAAATTTGTTCCTGGTCCTTTACAATCTTTCACAGAAGATCATGAAATCGCAATAATAACAGGGGTCACGTTGAAAATGTCCTGTTTCGTGTGTCTGCAGGGAAACAGCATAGGGAAACAGTCACAAAACAGATGTGGCCTTCTCTAGATACAATCCACGGACAGTATAATCCACTAGGTGGCAGACAAGGCTCTGTACAGAAGTGTTTTCTGCTCTGTTTCTGCTGTACACAACTTTGGTCAGGGGTCAGCTGCTAGTCTACCGATGATGGTGTTTTCAGCCAATGGGCAAATAGCGTCGAACTCCTCCCCACCGTAAACCATTGAACAATCTCTCATTGAGGTAAGCCAACGACAATCCAGTACATTTTAACCAGCTAGCTGTAGCTGTAGCTGACGACCGATAAATGACAGCGATTGAACGATAGCATAATATGGGGATTGGACATATAGGTTTTAACCACATGCATTTGGTAAGTTGTTATTACTATCTGCCCTCACTTGATATTCTTATACAACATTAATGCATGATGATGATGATGATGATGATGATGATGATGATGATGATGATAGCCATCAGGCTAACTTCAGCCAGTGTTAGCTAGCCTGTTATGAGACAGCACAGCAGCATGAATAGTTAGCATTCATGGTGTATTTTGATATTTGAACGGTCTGGCGTTTTCCTGTGAGGGCCGGTTGACATCAGCATATGAAATTCCCGATGAATTTCTGTTCTCAGAAGTTACATGACAAACAACAAAGACGGACAGACAGACTAGCTAAATTAGCTCATGTGTAGATTACTTAGCCTGATGATGGTTGCACTAATGTTAGCTAGGTAACTGTGAAGGTGAAAACTATGTGTGAGTGTTAAAGTACGTTAAGTCATCTAAAGTTTGCTTTTCAGGTTCTCAGTTATGTAATTGGCAAACTGTCACATTATAAAACCTGTCGTTTGGGGAAGGTCTTAGCTGGGAAGGTCAATGGTATAGCTTAACGTCTTAGGTAATGCTAGCTAATAGCTATGTTATTCATGGTAATATTTAAATGGCAGTTTTCTCATAGACTCATCATGGTCATTCCCCAGTAATGTAAATGTTCCCCATATTTGGCTTTTCAAAGTCGACATTTGACCTATAATCAATGCAAACCTTTTTTTTGGAGTCTAGACAGTTTTCAAGCCTGCCCTTCAGTCTTTGTCTTTAACCTAAGAAAAATAACAAGGAATTTGTGGTTGCAAAGTGAAGTCTCTAAACTGTTCTCTTCTACAGGCGCTACCATAGAAGCTCCCATGAATAGGACAACTGTTATGTCAACAAGTGGGCCATATACACTCAAAACAACCCACTGACTGTTGGGATAATGGTGAAATATTTCTTCAATGAGACGGATATTAAAAGTTCATGGGACCATGTTACCACTGCGTTTTGGCAGAGGTATCCGAATCCATTCAGGTAAGTTTCCTTAGTACAGTGATAGTTCTCTGAAACTTGTGTATTGAATTATGTGTGTGTCTGATTGTCTGATCTCACTCTCCACATCTTGCTATGCATAATCGCTTTTCAGTTGAGCTTTAGATGTTGCGTAACTCCTCACACATCTACCAAAACATGTTTTTATTCACTCATGGCCAACTACAGGGATCAAAATGCATAGCTCAGTTGATTTGAGAACACCTGTGCTTCTGTTTGATCCTCAGCACTCATGTCCTCACGGAGGACGTTGTGTTCAGGGAGGTGACGGCAGATCATCAGCTCCGTACTCGCCGCCTTCTCACGAAGACCAACCGGCTCCCGCGGTGGGCCGAGTGCATCTTCCCCACCAACCTTGCGAAGTCTGTTTACATCCTGGAGGACTCGGTTGTTGACCCAGTCAGCAAGAGCTTCACCACGTACACTTGGAACCTCAACCACACAACACTGATGGTATGCCGTTAGTATGTTCATCAGTGAGAGGGGCGAGGTTGGGTTGTAAGCTATCAACAGCTTGGTGAATTTGTGCTGACTGGAATGGCTTTAGTGTGCAGTAGCACTGGTACAGTTGTTGTATAATCGATCTGACTGTGACAGCACTGCTGGATTTACTTGTGATCACATAATGTGACAGATAACTGTTGCAATAACTATTCAGAAACATATGCTTCAATATTATAGTTTCATCTGTAGATTTATGATATGAAACACACTCACTGGCCATTAAATACACCTCTTCAACTGCTTATTGGCGCAAATATCAGCCAATCACATATCAGCAACTCAATGCATTTAGGCATGTAGACATGGTCAAACATGATCTGCTGAACTTGAGACCAGAATGGGAAAGAAAGGACATTTTAGTGACTTTGAGCGTGGCATGGTTGTTGGTGCCAGATGGGCAGAAGTAGCTGATGTACTGGGATATTCACACACATCCATCTGTAGGGTTTACAGAGAAGGAAAATACTTGGTGAGCAGCAGTGCCCGGGGCAAAAATGCCTGATGTCAAAGGAGACTGAACTGGTTTGAGGTGATAGCAAGACCACAGTAACTCAAGTAACCATTTAAAAAAAAAGAAAGAAAAAAGACAAAAACAAGGTATGCAGAAGGGCATCTTTAAATGCACAACATGGACGGTAGAAGAGTGGGAAAAGTGGTCTTGTCTGACGAGCCTTGGTTCCTGCTGTGACATTTGGGTGGCAGTCAGAATCTGACTAAGCAACATGAGAGGATGGCTCCATCCTGGCTGGTTTCAGCAGTTCAGGCTGCTCGTGGTGGTGTGATAATGTGGGGATCGTGTTCTGTGGATCTTTCCCTTCAGCATTGCTGAATGCCACAGCCTGCATTGTGTTGTTGCATCCCTTAATGACCACAGTGTACCCATCTTCTGATGGCTACTTCCAGCAGGATCATACGCCATGTCACAAAGCTTCAGTCATCTCAAACTGGTGACAAGGAGTTCACTGTGTTCATATGGAGTTCACTGTGTTCATATGGAGTTCACTGTGTTCATATGGAGTTCACTGTGTTCATATGGAGTTCACTGTGTTCATATGGAGTTCACTGTGTTCGTATGGAGTTCACTGTGTTCATAAGGAGTTCTCTGTGTTCATAAGGAGTTCTCTGTGTTCATATGGCCTCCATAGTCACCAGATCTCAGTCCACTAGGGCACTGCTGGAATGTGGTGGAACAGGGCGATGCACGTCATGGAACGCACAGCCAATGAAACTGCAGCAACTGTGTGATGCTATCATGTCCGTATGGACCATCTGGATTGTTTCCAGGACGCTTGTTGAATTTATGCTACAAATAATTTTGGCAGTTCTGAAGGCAAAGGTGTGCTTCATAAAGAAGCCGGTGAGTGTAGTTTTAATCCTCATGTACCTGCATGCACATTTATTTTTTTTAGTCCGACAGATCTTACGACTTCTGCAAGAAAGTAGGTTCATAAGAAGCTCATGACCTCAGAGATTTTTAGATTGACCTTGGTTGACTTTACTTTACAGTTCAAGCCTATTCAAGTCAACAGAAAGAAAGGAAATATGCAAAAGCCCTATGAAGGACCAAATTGTTAGGTTTCAGCAGTAAAACAGATGAAAGGGCAAGGGAGCTTAAAACACCTTGGCAGTTTTAGACGCATACAGTACATCTCTCATCTAAATCTGAATGTGCAGTTAACACTTCCTCAAACTCTCACATTAAGTGGCCCTCCAAACACCCCTTGCACAACAGTCTCAGGAGCACTTCTGTTTTAGTTCCTAAAATAACGAATTTCTGTTTTCTCAAGTTCATACTGTCCTATACAGGTTAAAAGCAGAACCAAGTGTTCTTCCAAAAAGCCTCATGCAACCTATGACTGGCTGAACTTGTGTGTTTTCGGTCTTTTTAAATTTGATTTCTGGTGCGTGCGTGTGTGTGTGTGTGTGTGTGGGTTGGTGGCTGGCCCTGGGTGTCCCGCATCACGAGTCCGAGGGCACGTTCTCCCAGCAGGCCTTTCCTCCGCCGCGCTCACACACCAGCTCTGTGCACCACCAGGCCTGTTTGTGCTGGTTAGCAACGGCACTCTGGCACTGACCACAAAGACGCCTCTGTCTGAGGAAAATTCCTTGATTTGGGAGATTCGGAAACCACAAAGTTTTCCATTGTATATAAATTGGAAGGTTTGTGTGTATTTTTTCCCTCAAGACAGCTGCAGAATTATGCCACTCAGTATGCAAAAATGTTGGCCAACTTTTAAGATTTAGATTATTGGGCCAAGTAGGAAAGTGGTTCCTGGTGCTGATGCTCTTATTTAGTCTAGTCATTTACGTACTTTAATTTTTCTTTTGTTCTGATATCAGACCAGATGTTATGGCCATAAGTCATGATTCAGCTTCTTTGAAATCACTAGTGACATGCTTAGAAATGGCTGAACGAGCCCTGCAGCTGCCCTGGAACCCAGTAGTGCATGGTGCTACTGGATCCTCTGCTCTAGACCCCAGTAGTGCATGGTGCTACTGGATCCTCTGCTCTAGACCCCAGTAGAGCATGGTGGTGCTGGATCCTCTGCTCTAGGCCTCAGTAGAGCATGGTGCTACTGGATCCTCTGCTCTAGACCTCAGTAGAGCATGGTGGTACTGGATCCTCTGCCCTGGACCCCAGTAGAGCATGGTGGTGCTGGATCCTCTGCTCTACACCCCAGTAGAGCATGGTGGTACTGGATCCTCTGCTCTAGACCCCAGTAGAGCATGGTGGTACTGGATCCTCTGCCCTGGACCCCAGTAGAGCATGGTGGTGCTGGATCCTCTGCTCTACACCCCAGTAGAGCATGGTGGTGCTGGATCCTCTGCCCTGGACCCCAGTAGAGCATGGTGGTGCTGGATCCTCTGCTCTACACCCCAGTAGAGCATGGTGGTGCTGGATCCTCTGCCCTGGACCCCAGTAGAGCATGGTGGTGCTGGATCCTCTGCCCTGGACCCCAGTAGAGCATGGTGGTACTGGATGTTTTAAAGACCTAGAAGAGCACAGTTAGACTATGTGCGCTGGGTGTTGCACTAGGGAATCAGTATGTGACAAAAAAAAGAAGGATTTATGTGTGTGTTAAAATTGTGTTAAAAATAAGATATTCAGTGTTTTAGTGAAGATATAAGGAGCAGGATATAACAGAAGGTGTTATTACAACATAGTTAACGGGCCTCCGGAAATACATGAGCGTACACAGGAGAAGCCTTTGGTGCACCTACAGTAGTCTATTTGTTTGGGCTGCAGAGTATTTGTTGTCCAACACGCAGTGTGTGCTTCTGTCTGACCTGCTCTGCTCTGCTCGTGTGTGGACTGTCAGGCACTGTAGATGGACAGGGAGAGAGTCAGCCTCCCCTCAGGCCCTGTGTCACTCCCCTCCGTGCTGGAGCAGCATGGCGCCAGATAGCCCTCTCAGGGTGCCTGCAGGCCAGTCAGTAAGGGCAGATAGCCCTCTCAGGGTGCCTGCAGGCCAGTCAGTAAGGGCAGATAGCCCTCTCAGGGTGCCTGCAGGCCAGTCAGTAAGGGCAGATAGCCCTCTCAGGGTGCCTGCAGGCCAGTCAGTAAGGGCAGATAGCCCTCTCAGGGTGCCTGCAGGCCAGTCAGTAAGGGCAGGTAGCCCTCTCAGGGTGCCTGCAGGCCAGTCAGTAAGGGCAGATAGCCCTCTCAGGGTGCCTGCAGGCCAGTCAGTAAGGGCAGGTAGCCCTCTCAGGGTGTCCACAGGCCAGTCAGTAAGGGCAGATAGCCCTCTCAGGGTGCCTGCAGGCCAGTCAGTAAGGGCAGATAGCCCTCTCAGGGTGCCTGCAGGCCAGTCAGTAAGGGCAGATAGCCCTCTCAGGGTGCCTGCAGGCCAATCAGTAAGGGCAGATAGCCCTCTCAGGGTGCCTGCAGGCCAATCAGTAAGGGCAGATAGCCCTCTCAGGGTGCCTGCAGGCCAATCAGTGAGGGCGCTCCACTACCTGCACCTGCCCTCTGAGCTCCACCTTGCAAGACCAGGAAGCACAGGGGAAACAGGCAGAGATGTAACTGATCCGTAATTTCCCGACTATTAGCCGTGGCTTATACAACGATTTTGCAAAAAATGTTCTGCTATGAGGTTAATACAGGGGGGCAGTTAATATGGGGTTAATATGATTTTGTTTCTTTTAACTTGCGTAAAAAACACTGCGGCTTATACACAATGCTTATTAAAGGCTTATATGCGGGAAATTACTGCACAGGATTAGGAGTGCCATGTAAACACAAATAATGGCTCTGTTGCACGTCTCGCTTTTGTTCTTGTCATTATTTTTCAGTTGTAGTTTTGTTCTAGTAATGTCGTTTCCTGTGTGAGGTCCAGGTTCTAAAGCAGCGCTTGTGTGAGGTCCTGGTTCTAAAGCCGCTCTTGTGTCAGGTCCAGGTTCTAAAGCCGTGTTTGTGTGAGGTCCAGGTTCTAAAGCCGTGTTTGTGTGAGGTCCAGGTTCTAAAGCTGTGCTTGTGTGAGGTCCAGGTTCTAAAGCCGTGTTTGTGTGCAGACGGTGCGGGAGCGCTGCGTGTTCCAGCAGTCGGAGGAGCGGCCGCACTGCACCGATATCCAGCGCGAGGCCTGGATCTCCTCCGGCATCTACGGCTTCTCCAGACCCATCCAGGTAGGACCCGCAGCCTGCACGGCACGCAACACACACAACACACCAACCGCCCCAGTCCAGTCAGGAGGCAACACACACACACTGACTAGTTGCTTGTGGCGCCCACGACGTACCTGTCAGCTCCTACTCCCTCCTCCAGTTAGTGTTCAGTGCCATTCAGCAGACATGAAGTGCCTGGAGTTCACATCGCAGCCACATCACCACCTGTTAAACCTATTAGCATTCCATCACCCAAGACTTTGACACTTGTTTGGAGAATGACATCCCAGTGGCCAAATATCTCCTCCTTGCTGGATGTTCCACCGTTCCTATTATTGTTGTAAATATTGACCCAGATTTATGGAAGGGACTAGGGGTGGTTTATGGGTCCGGCCCCTGAGCCAGGTGGAGGAGGGCTGCCTTGTGA
Organism: Sardina pilchardus; assembly: GCF_963854185.1. Classification (NCBI taxonomy): domain Eukaryota; kingdom Metazoa; phylum Chordata; class Actinopteri; order Clupeiformes; family Clupeidae; genus Sardina; species Sardina pilchardus. The sequence continues at coordinate 42,335,638 of NC_084995.1, read as the reverse complement.
ATGCCAAGAGTGAGAGATGTAAATCCTGAGCAGCGGAGGGGAAGACACACATACACACACACACACACACACACACACTGTTATTTAGATCTCCACATAGTGCTGTATGGCAGCCCTGCATGTCCTGGAGGGATGGAGAGAGGAGGGTGGGCCACAGAGAAATGGGGGGAAATTAGAGCTGTGTGTGTGTGTGTGTGTGTGTGTGTGTGTGTCTAAGTGCGTGTGTTTTTCCTTCGAAGGATTTTTGTCCACACTAACAACACATTTCTCAATTGTCATTCCACAGGAGTTTGGGTTGGCACGCTTCAAGAGCAACCAGGTGAAATCCATGAAGGGGTTGGAATACGTATTGGCCAACATGCATGGTATGTCCAACACACTCACACACACTCTGGCATCTGCCCCCTCTCATTTAGAACCATAGCAAATGATATCCAGTGCTGTGGGATGGGTTAGGCATCACATTTTCCATCATGTCTCAAGTGCCCTCCCTCAGATCCCCAGGGACAGTAATCGCCCTAGCACCATTACTGTTGAATTGGCTCATCCTCTGTTGACCATTCTATTGGCAACTCTGAGTTGCCAACAGAAATCTGTGTGCGTGTCTAGTATAGTCGAAGATGAACTGACTCTGGCATGCGGGATGTTGTTGAAGAAGAACCAGACTGTCAAGTGAAAATATCTCTAGTTTTAAAGTCAGCGTGCCCATTTCCCTTTTTCTGTAGCTGAATTTATATTCCCTGCACACTTCTGCACCGATGGAAAAAGTCAGAACCGAGACAGCTGCTTGTCTACAGAGGAAGCTGCAATGTCACTTAGGCAGTGAATCTCTGACTGACGATTCTTAGCCTGTGCACCACTAGACATTGCTAAATTCATAGTGTGTGACCGGCCGTTATGCAGAGGGCCTGCAAGATTAGTGTCCTTCAGCATTAGCATGGCCTGGTGGAGTGGACTAGGGCTGTGTTGCTGATCACTATCTGTGTGTAATTCTGTCTCTTGCATACATGCGCTAAAGTGTAGGACTGCTATAGGCTCCCAGTGGTGGTAAGTATTCCTGTACGGCTTTGCTCTGAGGCCTATCGGTCATAATGCATGCCACAGCCTTTTGCTTGGCAGAATGTTCTAGATCTCTTCTGGTAGCTCCAATTCTAGAATTGTACCAGACTTTATTGTGAGTGTACTGTGTGTACACAATAGCCGCTGTTTTTGAGTTGGTGTAGATCAGAGCCTGTATCTATATGGCTCTGGTGTAGATAGAACCCCTCTATTTGTTTGTCCTTTTGCCTAGTTCCCATCCAGAAGATGTTTTGTGAATAACTTTAGTTGGACCGCTGTCATGCCCCTCCTCATAGCTGAACCACGCTCATAGATACTCTGGTTTGTGTCTCAGTGGGGACCAAAAGTCCATTTTGCAATACAGATGGACTTAAGTAGCCTCAAGATGAACTGACACAACCTCCATTGCATGTGTGGATTGAGCCATCACACACTGATCTCTCCATCGTCTCCGTCTGTGTGTCTGGAGACCTCTTTGGTCAAAAAATGTCAATACAATTTCACTCCTTTCAGACAATTAGGTTACTTGATTTATATGTGATTTTTTTGCTGGGTTTTGTTTGGATGCTTGAAAGTAATTCTATCACTACGGATACATAGATAGATAGATGATAGATAGATAGATACTTTATTGATCCCCAAGGGGAAATGCAAGAATATATATTGAGTATTGTATCTCAAATATACCCTGATCATAAATCCCTATCCCACAGTATTTTAGATCCCAATATGTTGTGTAATGTAGTGCAGTCTAGTGCGTTGTGGCTCCCGGCCCTATGCTGCAGTGGTGTGTGTGCCGTAAACACACTTAAGCCTCAGCCCGCTGGTCATGTGATGGCCAGGCCTCCTGATGAGTGCTGCTGATCTGCACATGGTGCACCAGGAGAGGAGCGCTGCGGCGGCTGCATCCTGCCATGGACTGCTCTCTCTCTACACCCAGCGCTGGGATGATGCAAAACAGAGAAATCCTCCTCAACGGCTGGGATTCCCCCCCCCCCCCCGCCCCCCCCACACAAACATCTTTTTTTTTTTGTGCATTTCAGCCCACCTTCAAAGGCCCGTTTATTTCCCTTTTCCTTTTGCGAAGCCTTGATCTGCTCTCGTGGGCCCGTGGGCTGTGGAGGTGACGGGGCGCCCCCCCGCGCGGGTCCTAGCGTAGCCTAGCGTAGCGTAGCGCTGCTCCGTGCATGTGGGCAGCGGCCCGCTCATCTCTTGCTGCTGTGTGTGTGTGTGTGTCCTCAGTGGGAGGGTGTATGTGTGTGTGTGTGTGTGTGTGTGTGTGTCATCACTGGGAGGGGTGTGCTGTGTGTGTCTCGTCTGCTCTGCAGCTCGTCAGGCACGCTGGGGCGGGAAACCCCTCTGAGCGCGCTCCGCTCCGCTCCGCTCCTCGCTGGAGAGAGGGGCCCCTGCCCTCCCCGCAGGCTCCGCTAGCTAGCGCGCCGGCCGTCGCCCGAGGACCCCGGGGCTGGAGCTATTCTGGTCAGTGGCTCCGCCCTCCCGCTCGAGAGGAGGGTCGAGGTGGAGAGCGTTGGGGGCGAGGGGGGCGGGGGGGGGGGGGGGGGAGGGGGAAGTCCAGACATCAGACACTCACGGGCTAATTCTACTCACATGCGAGGCCTTGGTTTGAAGTTACAAAGCAGCAGTCATTCATAAGCCATGTCCAAGTCTTTGTTTTTAAAAGTGGTGTGCGCCGCCAGTGGTGTGTCATGTTTTTGAAGTTGAGCCTGAACAGAGCCCCTCACAGCCCCATTCACAGCACTCCGCATTCCTGCTCCGTCCCTCTGGCAGAGAGAGCAACTCGGGACACTTGAAGGAGACCCCACCCCCATCGCACAGCACACTCCTGCACCCCCACCCCCCTCTCTGTTTGTGTCCTGCATCCGTCGTGCCTTGTCTCCCTGCCCAGAACTCTGTGTCCCGAGTTCCTTGAGTGTCTGCTGGTGGCGGAGTGCAGCACGTTGACCCCAGACGCTCGGCCAAAAGGCCCAAGCCCCCCCCCCCCCCCCCCGCCCCTCTCCACCAGAAATAGAACCCTGCACTGCACTGCACCGAGTGCTGCTGCTGCTCTCCCATAGAGCCCCAGGGTTCCCATGGGGACGCCACAGTCCACGGTGTGTGTGTGTGTGTGTGTGTGTGTGAGGCGCTCCCTTTACTCGGTGTGCTCTGTGGTGCTCTGGTGGTGGGAGGTCCATCACCACACCGATCTGTCTAGTTCCTCAATCGCCATGACATTGTTTTGTTTTATAGTTTGCGTGGTTCAGTTGTTCTGTTGTGATTTTGCTGCCCGCCCCGCCCCGCCCCCCTCCGGTCTGGTGAATGAGTTGACATGTCATACAACACATCCCGAGCGCTCACCTTCCGTAAGCTGAGCTGTGGAGGTTTATGAGATGAATCTGCATCACGGCATTCCTGCTGGAGTGGGCTCTCCAGATGCCTGGGCTGCTCGGGCTGCCCAGACAGCGCCGTCTCTGGCTGTGTGTGATGACAGGCCAGCGGCCCTGTCATCAATGCCAAACCAGACGCCTGGAGTGGACTCACCCCTGCATGTGCACCCAAAGGTCAAAGGCCACGCTGTCACCTCATGGAATCCCCCCTCCTCATTCACCCGTATAAGCAGGCTGTTAGATCCAGCCTTTAGAAGTGCTGCACTGTTTTGGCAAGTGTTTTTATTTTATTATTATAAATAAGATCAAATGGTTATGGTCACTTTTAGTACTTGCTGAAGAGTTCAAAGTCAAGCTGGGCTTTGCAAAGCACCCTCAGACATATCCATATTTTAGTTCAGTTCAATTATTTATATATATATTGATAGATATGGTGTAATGTTTAGAACATAAAATGGAATTGAATAATCCAAAGAGTTTTTGTTTCAAAAAGGTTTATTCAGTACTGAGATGTTCCCTGTACCTCTAGCATGTAGCATAGGAGGAGGCGTAGTGATGCACTGAGTTGGTGTGTGTGTGTGTGTGTGTGTGTGTGTGTGTGTGTGTGTGTGTGTGTGTGTGTGTGTGTGTGTGTGTGTGTGTGTGTGTGTGTGTGTGTGTGTGTGTGTGTGTGTGTGTGTGTGTGTGTGTGTGTGTGTGTGTGTGTGTGTGTGTGTGTGTGTGTGGAGACCTGCACATGTTTGCTCACATGTGCTTGTGTGTTGTGTCCCTCAGGAGAAGTGCCCCAGTGGCTCCTCAGGGACCCGGTGAAGGACTCGTCTGAGAAGAAGGGGGCTGCTATGGCCGCCACTCTGGCCTCCGCCGGCCCACAGAAGCCCAGCCAGTACGTGTGACTGGGACACGCCACGCACTGGGACTTGACCTGTAGTGGACACACACACACACACACACACACACTCACACTCACACACACGGTACGAACAAACAGAGAACCAAACGGGTGTGCCTTTCCTGTGATTGGAGCCTTAATGGGATCAAGCCTGTTTATCTATTCTTTCTCTTTATATTTATATCTCTCTCAGTCTCTTGATCTCTCGTTCTCTCTCGTTGTAAACGACGTAGCACTGATTCTCAGGTACTGCACTGTGGTGCACTCTCTCTTCAGAGGGACTGTCCTCTCTTACCTCTCTCATGAGCGCATGACACTCATTTGAACGCAAGGATGCACATACATTTCAATTGCACAAGAGAAAAAAAGACAAAAAGACAAAGTTTCTCATGAGAAACACATTATGCTAGAATATTTGACACAATTTCCAAATAGGAATCATGTCATGCATGTGATAATGGGGGTGATTTGATTTGTTTGGATCAGAGTGATTTGGTCAGATATGAGACGTATCTGAGGTGTGCTGGAGCACATGGCTGCATTCCATGCGGATGGATATCATTGTTTTTTTTTAGTTTTTTAATGTATTATTATTTTGTTATCAGGAGGTTCTTAGATCTGTGTGTATGAATAAGTAATTTGAGGCATTGCAATATGTTTGATTACTAAATCTATTTTTTAGTGTATGGTAAATGTTGCCTTATAATACGTATGCCATCCCAGAAGGATGATAGTACTTATGGCTGGATATGGTAATTTGAAACATTATGTCAAGGCAATATAGAAATCGCTATAAATCTCTGGAAAACAACAGGGGCTGCATTTTGTTTACACATATGAAAACATTAACATGTTTTTGTGCTGTGCTGTGCTGTGCTATGCCAGGCTAAACACATTTGTTTTGGAAAAGCTGGAATGTGCAGGTTTGGATTCATGGATTTGGTGACTACTGATACTGTACAATTAAAAAAGATGAGGAACGATTTGTTCTGTGCTATGCAAGGCCTATAGCCGGCATGTGGTATAGCTCTAATCCACTTCAATTCAATTAAACAAGAACTAGCGGTTAGTTCTGTCTTTGAAATACATTTGACTACATGTTTATTTCAAAACCACTGATGTAAGTAAAATATCAATATGTGTATCTTCTGTGTGTGTTGATCGTTCAAGGTTCAGAACGTCTTTGCAGCTATCAAACAGCAGAGGGCGGTTGGTTGAATAGGCCCAGAGTTGGCATCCAGGGTTAGAGGTTTATCATGTGTTGTGTGAATGCTGGACAGATTCTGTTATAGAATACAAATTCACAGTCTAAAAATAATTTTAGAGCAGGCCCCTCTGCAATACAATTACTTTGTAAAATGTACCCTATTTTACTAGTATGCTTTAAATTAAAGATGTACATGTTTATTGATCACATGATTTGGATGATTCTTGAGTTCTCTTTGGATGACTACTGACACGAGTAAACCAATGAACAGCCACACAGGTATGTATAAAACATTTTAATTACTTATATTACAATGAAAGAATACACAATACCTTCAAGTGTGTGCTAGAAAATGTAGCTAGCACCAGGTACTTTATGTGTACACAAAAGGAACTTATATAATATAACACATCTTCTGTATGCATATTACACATCTTCTAAAGGAAACATATTCACAGGTCTCGGGCACAGAACTCTCCCTGCTCAGTGACCACAATGCCAAATCCCCCAGCGAGCACCCTGGCTTCCCTTCCCTTCCCTTCCCCTGCCCTCCCACTCGTGCACAGCTCTCTGTTCTTTCTCCACTTGACACAGGACAACAGCAAAAGCTCAGGAAAGACACTCCAGACTCCACCGTGGAGGACCCATTCTAATCTCACAATGACAGGGGGTGGGCTGTAGACTGGGTAAACAAGAGAATACATCCACTAAAATAGAAATCTACATTTATATGTAAAGCTATTATGGAATTACAAGAGACACCCTCTCAAACAACTTTAAGAGCGGGTGCAGATGAATCAAAGTGACAAATTATTTGGCAGGAATATATTTATAATTATGAAGTGAGGGTTTTTGTCTCTTCTTCTAGCGTATCTGTAGAGAACTAGAGGAACAGCAGGAATGCCCCACTGTGTCCCTGTCCGCACCCTCTCCTCTCTTAGCCCTACGTCTGGAGTGCCGTCTTGCATCCACCCCAACTTAACCCCCCCTCCACCCCCTCCCCTGACTCTCCTCTCCTGGCAGCTCTCATCACTCAGACAACCTCAATCACCATCATGCTGTTCAATTTGTGCTGATCCAAACATGCTAACACACACACATACAGAAGTAACACACTGATGGATTTCAGTGCTGAGGGCTCTTAGACGGCCCCCTCACAAGAGCTGACATGTTTTGACTGGCAGCCCATTGCCTGCCTCAGTAGGTGACATTTGGTTGAAGGAAGGGGGGTTGATGATCGCACAGCACCACAAGAATCATTCTTTTCTTCCTGATATCAATTTCCTCTGTCTTCCACCCCCTCATTGTGACTGGACTGCTGATGTCTCAGACCTGGACTAGCTTGGTGATTCCATCTGTGATCCACCTGTGATAGGTGCACACTCACTAGCTCCGGAGCTTCAAGAAAACACAAGCTGTGGCTGTAATCTCTAGTCACAATGTACAATCTCGGTTCATGTTGTTTTCGAAGGCACATCACCAAAAAGGACTTTCATGGACACTATCGTGCATTCAGTGGTCTTTCAGAAGTGTGCAGTGTCACACTCGAGCTAACTCATCACAAATACTGAAAGTGACACATGTAACCTTTAAAAATGACGCCTGCTGAAAAACAGAATCTCATATCTGGCCCACAAATACCATTCAGTTAAATCCCAATTTAACATTGCATACGGGAGGCTCTGTGCAAGAGTTATGATTTTTTTTTTCAATTGTTTTTAACATGTCACTCAGTTGTTCTTTAAACAACAAACTGATAAAAACACATTTTTGCTACTAACAGTCATGTATTTCCTCAACATGAATGTAAACTCTTCATGAAACAACATGTTTTAGCTTTTTCAAAAAGAACAAAACACTCTTGGCTCTCTACCTCAGTGTATGAGAGAGTGGAGAGGTACAACAAATCAATGTCAAAAGAGTTGGTCACAAAATGCACCACAGAGTTGAAGCAATCCCACTTGTCAGCCCCCCCCCCCCCCCCCCCCTCTTCCCTCCAACAGAAAGCACAAGATGGTCATATTGCTGTATTGCGCCTCGTGACTGAGGGGGATCCGTACCCACGATCCCATGGGGCACACATGAACACTATGGCCGGGAGAGCCACCAGGAGAGGGCAGGGGAACACCTCGAGCTGCCATTATTGATTAGATTTTGTTGCTCTTCTCCCAGTGGCCTCCACCTCATTGTTTTTTTTGTTTTTTGTTTTTCAAATATGAAAAGAAAGAAATGAAACAAACAAAGCAATGTTGCAATAACGAGAAGCACAAAGTGTGAGGCGGGCGGGCGGGGGGATGAAGAATGAGTGTCAGACGTCCAGGGCAACGCAGGGCTGGGGGGAGGGGCCGCGGGGTGGTCATCCCAAAATGGAGGGCAGGGATACTGACAGCTGCCAACTGTGTGCTCTGGGTGGCAGGCCGGGGGCCGGGGGCAGTTGCATGGAGGCACAGGAATGATGGGAGATTCTTTGTTGGTTCTTCATGTACCCACGTGCCCATCACTCAGCACTGTTTGGCAAGGCATCACGCCAGGCCTGCCCCACTGCACCCCCCAGGCCTGGGGATGGACTAGCGTCAGGGGGCAGCGGGAGTGTCCGACAGGGCGAAGACCTGAGTAGGGCTGGATGGAGGGATGGAGGAAGGGAGGGAGAGAGGGATGCGAGGGTGGGAGGGGAAGGGACGGGGCGGGGCAGATGACGACAGTCACCAAGGCTCACCAAAGGCACAGAATGACAGCGGGAGAGCCGGGGAGACCTACAGTCGCCAGCTCTCCCCTGGACTAGCCTGGCCTCCTGTCTCTCGTCTCTCATATATATATAGATATACTCTTCTTTTTTGTCTTTTCATTAGGAACATTTAGGAAAATATAATACAAAATTTAATACAGGAAATATAGACTACACGCTCTAAACCACTTTTAGTGATCGATAGCTAGGTTTTTTTTTACTTTTTAATGCAGGTGTTTCTTTTTTTTTTTACTTTTCATCTCCTTTTTTTTTTGGTCAGACCTGCCTGCCGGGGAGGCCTGGTCCTGTTCTGAAGTGTTGGATGCCAAGCGCTACGACCGGCAGCTGGCGGAGGGAGAGAAGCGCAGCTGGAAGTGCCTCTGCTGTGGCTAGCCGAGTGGTCGAGAGGGAGCGAGTGACCGCGCACCACGGACGGGCACCACACTCGGTGCCCACTCCTGCAGGGTTCTCACGGACCCTCCACTGACCAATCTGCTTTTGCAATGCCCAAAACACTCCTGAAAGCCGTGTCATCATTTGACAGATAAGGTCTAGAGGGGTTACTCAAGAGTCAGGTTACTAAAACAGTGTACATCTCATGGGTAGTATTCACTCCTCCACAGAGAGCGATCGTCGTAAAAGCTGGCGTTTTCTCCTCCATTCGTTTTTTGTATTCTTTTTTCTCAGGACAGCTTTGACTTGTCAACTCCATGCTGACCGAAAACACATATGATCACACACACAAACACACACACACAGGTGGGAGACCTGACAGGGAGTGCAGTGCTTTCGGTCGAAGCACCCTGTGGTTTGAGCATGGGCAGCGTCAGGAGAACAGGCCGAGGAGGAGGAGGAGGAGGAGAAGAGGAGAGCAGGGTGACTTAGTGAATGCGTCTCCTCTGTTAGTGTCTCACCTCCTCGTCTCCAGAACCGAGCCAAAGTCTGGAGAAAGCACGCAGCTCTCCGCGTTATTGCTACATCACTGCTACTGAGCAAGTCATTATCATAAAACAAGGTCATGGAAGAGTTCTGGAGATACGCACCTCGGGGTCTGCGCCTAGCTCAGTCGTTGGAAAGTGAAGTCAAGACATTTGTAAGGCTAGAGGCATCACACCTGTTCTGAGAACAGTGTGGAACATCCTTGCAGTAGTAGTGCACCACGGAGTGGACAGCAATGCAGGGATTGAGAGACAGACGAACCCCACACGCAGGACTGGGTTTAAAACACACTCAGGCTTGAGGTTTCATTGGGCTGGTACACACTAATAAGGTACTGAGGTCACGTGTGTAGCTTTAGTACACTGAGGACTACAGGAAGTGCTTCTCGTTTGGTCTTTCCCACACGTCCCCTTTCAGCAGAATCTGCCAGTGTGATGCCACAGAGTGCGTCATGCTAAGTTCAAGTTTTAGACCACTCCTATTCAACTGAGGCCCATCCAAATCAGGAAGTCTTTTTTCTTTTCCTCACTCGGTCTCTTGTCATTTCTCTCAACACACGTACACACACACACACACTCACACACGCACACACACACACAGTCAGCACATTCGTTGACAAGTCAAAGCTGTACCAAGCCATAAAGCCACCAATATCCCAACCAAAAACCACAAACTGCTTTCTCTATCTGCGCCTGTGGCAACAACAGGTAGTGGGCTGGGCTAGGAGAGGAAGAGGAAGGGGGGGGGGGGGCTGTGATGGGGTCGGAGCAGAGCTGCAGGGGGGGGGGGCTGGGCTGGTGGTGGGGGACGGGTGGAGGGGGGCAGAAAGGCCGCTTTCCTGAAGCTGAGGCCTGGGCCGGGCCGCTGGTGGCCGTGTGGATGGAGGAGGCGGCGGCGGCAGCGGAGGAGGAGGAGAGGAGGAGGAGGAGGAGGAGGAGGAGGGACCCTAGCAGACGTGAGGCTGGTGTCTGTGGGAATGTACGTAGCTGCCGTCGCTGGAGCTGCTTTGCAGGCTGTAGTGGTCCTCCACGTCACTCACGCTGTCCACACTGTCCCCCTCGCCCGGGGTCAACTCCATGCCCTCGATGTCCACGTCTGCACACACAAGAGCACAGCACATTAAGAAACAGAACAGTAGCAAAACAAACACACACACACACACACACACACACACACACACACACACACACACACACACACACACACACACACAGTGTATAGACTGCAAAAGCAGGATACACCTGTCTTTTTTTCACGTGAGATGCTTGTTGTTTGCAACCTTTTTTTCTGTTGTCTCAGCACCAGTTTAAGCAAATAAGCCGTTCCACAGATCTTGCTTGCTTGGTGCACAGTAATAAGCTAAGCTATTTTAGGCTATCGGAGGTCTTGCATGATTGCTGTAGTTCTTTTTTAAGCTATGCAGTGTGTAGTGATCTGTCCATAGTCTCACTTTCATAATGTCAACAGAGCACTAGTGTTACTGTTGCAAGCCAAGATCAGTCTAAAGCCCCTCTTACTGTAAAGTGTCCATCTGGAGCTACCTGTGCCCGCGCTCTCTAAAGCCCACGTGCACTCTTGTGCCGTCCTGAGCACTCCGTGCCCCGCCCACCACCACACACACGCACGCACGCACGCACGCACGCACGCACGCACGCACGCACGCACGCACGCACGCACGCACGCACGCACGCACACACACACACACACACACACACACACACACACACACACACACAGTGTATAGACTCTTAAAGAGTCCATCTGGAGCTACCTGTGCCTGCGCAGCGCTCTCTAAACGTGCCCACGTGCGCTCTTGTGCCGTCCTGAGCACTCCGTGCCCCGCCCACCACACACACGCTCCACTCCGCAGTGGCCAACCAATCAGGCTGGGCACACTCAATCACCGCTGAGTGCCTGGCTTCTGGGTTAGTGCGCTATGCACATGGGCACGCACACACACACACACACACACACACACACACACGCACGCAAAAGGGAAAAAAGTTTGTTTGTGTCCGACTTGGGGCACGTCGAGGGCCCTCTGTGTCGGCGGATTAGGCCGGGATGCAAGCGGCCATTAACCGTGGGCAAACAGAGCAGTCTTTGTGCTACCTCTGCTAATCCTCTGGAGTGGTAAACAGCGCGGGATGTTTACCACGCCGCGGATTAGTAAACAAACCCCAGCGAGCGGGCAGAGCGAGGGGAGCAGTCCAGATATGCTCCTCTGTGCTGCACACGGACCCCTATAGACCTGGCCTCTACAGCAGCCAGAGTTTCCTCAACAATACACACACACACACACACACACACACACACACACACACACACACACACACACACACATGTACACACATTCTGTGCACTTCTGCCCTGGGCTTGAGCCGCTAATGGGCACAGCTTGGCACCAGAGTGAGTGGCATTGGTCAAGGGTCAACGCACCAGTGGCTCTGAGGGCACAGGAGTGGGCACAGGAGCAGAGGCTTGCGTGTGAGGAGAACGGAGAGAGAGAGAGAGAGAGAGAGAGAGAGAGAGAGAGAGAGAGTGAGAGAGAGAGTGAGAGGGAGAGGGAGACAGAAAGATAGACAGCAGCAAACAGGAGAGAGAGGGAGAGAGAGATAAAGAGAGAGAGAGAGAGAAAGACGGAGGCGAGAGAGGTCTGTGGCCAATGATTCATCCTACTCATCTCGCTAATGGCATGAACTTTCTCGGAAAGACTGGCAGTATGGTTTGTTGTAGAGATAAGTTTGCATGTGTTTGTTATGTTTGCAGAAGGAACATGGGTGTTGGGTGAGAGCGAGAGGAAGAGAGAGAGCGAGAGAGAGCGAGAGAGAGAGGAAGAGCGAGAGAGAGAGAGGAAGAGAGAGAGAGAGGGGAAGAGAGAGAGCGAGAGATAGAGGAAGAGAGCGAGAGAGAGAGGAAGAGAGAGAGAGCTCCCCACCTTGCTCTGAGTCGGTGGAGATGGTGGAGCCCATGCTGTCGGTGCGGATGCGCTCAGCGCCGTGTACAGACAGCTGTTCCAGACGCCGTTTGAGGTAGCGGTGCTCTCTCTGCAGCTGCTCCTTCACATTCAGGGCCTTCCTGTCCTGCTCTTCCAGCTTCTGCAGACATACACACACACACACACACACACACACAACATGCACACACAAACACACACACAAACACATCAGTGCTCGGGCCTCTAAGTGTCACAGTGACATGTCATTTGTGCTGTGTAAAGCAGAGCGCGGTTAGTGCTTGCTTGCGTGCAGGTCAGAGCAGCTCGGTGGGAAACAGGCCAGCGCAGCGCAGCACGCAGGCCGCCGAGTGAAACTGAAACCGGGAGCTGGGCTCTGAGCTGCCGAGCAGCAGGCCGTAAACAGGAAGCAAAGAGTTAACAGGGCGGCCTGGTGACGCCGCTGCTGTGACCACACACTCTCACTCAGCATTTCTCACCAGGCCGTGTATCCGCCCGCTGGCGTGACAAAGGGCGCTGGGGATGCCCAGAACATGCCCGCTCGCAGCGCACTCAGACAGTGACCCAGCAGCCCAGCCAGACAATGACCCAGCAGTGCAACAGCCCAGTCGGCGGCGCAACACCTGTGGCTTTGCACTTGTGGCGCGATGGCCTTCTCATCTTGAGCGCAGCCATTTTACTGTGCCGATCACTCAAGTGCGTTTGTGTGGCAGTTTCACGTCCTGGTTTGTGTGTTCTGCCCTCTCATGCCCTTCTTCAAGGATCTGGCTATTTTTAGCAGCCGCACTTGCTATTTTTCGTGGCGTGTCATCCTGTTTGTGGAATGGAAATGGCTGATTTGAATGTGCATCTGCGCAGCTGCATGGAGAAATCCGACCGCAACAGCGCCACACACACGCACTTCCTGAGAGCTGCTGTGAGCTGCTTCCTGTGGGCTCCTGTCTGCAACCTGGGAGTGAGTGACAGTGCAGTACACACACACACACACACACACACACACAGCACTCAACCCATCGCAACCCATCTGACAGCAGAGCTGGTCAACTAATAGACAGCTAATCAACTGAGTGTGTGGCTATCAGACGACTGGAGCACAGCGTTAGTTCAGGCAGGTCACGGAGGCTAGCTTCCCTGTCAATCCAACAGCTCAGCTGATAGCCAGCTGGTTGGCCAGGTCCTGCTTTCATTTATCGGAGATCATTCAGGGCTTATTTAAACTACCTTTGCCAATCTGCTGCCAGAGGCTTTTTCTGCCACTTTGCCACCCACCTCCTCCCCTTAACCCCCCCCCCCCCCCCCCCCCCATACTTCTGACTTCTCAGTGTCTGGTCATTGATGTTTGTTCTGTTCTGTACCCCATTGGGGGGTTTATTGCTGTTCTCCCTGCCTTGGGCTTTCCATGTTTGAACATAGAAGGGCAGGGGCCCCCAGAACAGAGCATGCCACCAAAATGAATCTCATGCAATAGTATAATGCTATCTTCTAGACAAAGCGGTCCTGACTGAACAGAAGCAGTGTGTGTGTGTGATTAGTGAGGTCCAGTACTGAACAGGAGCAGTGTGTGTGTGATTAGTGAGGTCCAGTACCTTGATGTGCATCTTGGCCCGTTTGAGCAGGCTCAGTGTGGTGTGTCTGGTGCTGTCGGGACCCAAAGGCACCAGCTGCTTCAGCTGCTCCAAGTACAGCCGCAGTTTGGCACGTCTGTGAGGGGAAAAGACACGATGGTCAACACAAGGCAAACAATATGGAAAGCACTCCATAGACAGCACTTAGCAGTCAAATCTGAATGGCTTAAAGGCTTGCACAGAAACAAATGAGGGCAAACAAGATGTACACATATAATGACACACACATACAGGTACCCACACGCACATACACAGAGACACAGACACAGTATCCTACTCCAGTAATTAAATGCTGCTCTAACTCTGGCTTCAGGAGAGTTTGTGAAACCTCTAGGCAAACTCGGCTCTTTGCTCTATGCCCAGTCCAACCACAGACAAATCAATTCAAAGATTTGCGATGCAAAGTCTTCACAGGTCGGGTGTCAATAGCCGCTCTCATTGGGATTCCACAGAAGCTGAAATTTGAATTGATATTTGTCTCTTGTGCACTAACCAGCCATGACCTTACGTCAGAACTGCTTTCTGTTTTCGCTGGAAGTCTGTGAGCCTCATTGGTGTCAAGGGTGGGTCAGGTACTCTTACAGGCTTAACGACTGATGCAAATACAGTCACGCATGCATACACACAGACACACACACACACACACACACACACATACACACACACACGCACAGACACACACACACACACACACACACACACACCCGCGAGGGAGTTGCATAAGCGTGCCGACGGCGCGCCGCTCTTTGGGCAACATTACGCAACCGTACGGAGCCGAGGGGCCACACGCTCCCGTTACTACGGCGACCGGCGGGTGGCGGGAGAGACGGGCGCTCCGCTGCTGACGTCAGGGCTGGTGGGCGGTCGCGCCACCCGCGGCAGCGCCGCTAATGAGCTCCGCTCTGTGCCCGAGAGAGACGCCGGGAGCTCCGCAGACCAGCGTGGGCACCGCGGGGGCAGAGCGCCCACTCAACACAGGGTCGCCATTCAGGAGCTGGCACAGGGCAGCCTCAGCACAGCACACACACACACACACACACACACACACACAGATCAGGCCTCTGCAGCTAAACACACACTCCAGTTCACAGCCACCTCAGAGCGTGGGAGTGTGACTTCAGCAGGGCCTGACATACGCCATCACACACACACACGACATTAGAAAAGTCCTTTAAACAGATCACAGCACTCACAGCTCACCAACGTCCAGTTATGGCCGAGGAGAAGAGGCTCCTGCTGACTGAAACCGCCAACCTTCAACCGGCCCATAGCGCTCACCAAGGAACTGTCGTAAGCTCCACTTAAGTATAGGCTGCTCATGCAAACAGATATTCCAACTGCACACACACACACACACACACACACACACATACACACACACACACACACACACACGCCTGCCTGACACACTGACCTCGATATTTAAGGGGTGGTGCCGGCTCTTTCCTGCACCCCCTCGTGTGCCTCCACAAGAGACCACAGGCCTGCGTGATGCCCGTTGCCCTGGGTAACCCACAGGCCTTTGGCACAGCGTCAGCTAAGCTGCTAGGCTATATGCTACTAGGCTATTTGCTGCTAGGCTATATGCTACTAGGCTATTTGCTGCTAGGCTATATGCTACTAGGCTATTTGCTGCTAGGCTATATGGCCTTAGCGGCCTGAGGACACACAGGCCCCTCCAACACAGCGATGCACGCCTCCACACCGACACATGCAGAATCCCCCACTTCCCCTGCAGACACCCATGAGGTTCACCACAGCAGCACAGCAGCATCCTCCCCTGCTGGGCCCATCCCACACACACATACACAGACACACACACACACACACACACACACACACTGACTGCTGCACACGGTGCATGTCCCCAGTGCTACTGCAGTACAGGCTTCAGCCTTCTACACAGATCTACAGCACTGCAGAATGCTATGGGACACACACATACACACACATACACACTCTCACAGCCTCACAAGCACGTAATATGGTTCACACTTACCCACGCACCTTAACAATACCAATCACATCACACACACACACTCAGCCTGTGTGGTTCACAGTTATCCCAGTCAGAGCTAATACTCCAGAAGCATTCCGTCAGGGCAGCCAGCGACCCCACCACCGTCTTGAGGCCTGCTGACCTCTGAGGAGGAGGCTTCTGGCCGAGCTCGTCTGGCCGGCCATCACCCCCCCCCCCCCCCCCCCCCCAGCCCTAATCACACGCCCCCCCCCTCCCCCCACAGCCCTAATCACACGGCAGGCAGCCCTGACCCCTCTATCTCTCCAGGGCCACACACACCTGGGGCTGTCTGCTGTGCTGACCCCGTCTAGTGTCCACTTCAACTCCTCTTTCAGTTCCTCAAAATCCTTCTTTCTGATCTTTTTGCTTCATGCCTAATGAGTGAATGTCAAAGAGGCGTCTAGATGAGATGCACAAGAGCACACGTGTGCACTCACGCATATAGCGTGGTGTGGTGTGCTGTGGTGTGGTGTGGGCGTGGATTGGACTGGACTGGACAGGAAGGACCCTGCTCCTTTAGGAGACCCACTGACGCCTCAGGGTCCCGTGCTGACCTCCTCTCTCCTCCCTTCTAGGAACTTTGTTTATTGTGGGAGTTCCTGCTTTCTCCGCACACACACACACACACGCACACACACACACACACACACACACACACACACACACACACACACACACACACACACACACACACTAAATTAGCCTTTAGTCTCCTCCTCTCTACTCCTCCCTATTTAGGGAGACAGAGGTGTGGGGCTCTTGTTTTGTGGGCCTCCATTTTCTCTCTCCCTCCAGCGCCCTGACACAGAGCAGAGCTCCAGGAGCACAGGAGTCTCACAAGAGAGGGAAAACACACACACACACACGCACACACACACACCTCCAGGAGCCCAGGAGTCTCAGAAGAGAGGGGGAACAGCTTTAGAACATGTCAGGAGAGGGAGGGAGTGGAGGAGAGGAGTGGAGAGGAGAGAAGGGAAAACACAGCAGAATCAAATCTCTGTGGTCTGGGCTCTGTGCACAGACGGGCCTTTGCTTCAGGAGTGTGTGAAAGTCCTCCCGCTCGCTTTCATTCCCTCTCTTCCCCTGGGGCAACCGCTCAACCACACACACACACACACACACACACTCCACCCCCAGCACCTCTCTGCTCTGCCGCGTCTCTCCCTCAGGCCCTCTCCCTCCAACCTGCTGGCACCAGTGGGCCCTTGTGTTGCCGGAGAACAGGAGTGTTCAGATGGAGCAGGGTGGGGGCAGGGGGGGGGGCAGGGTGGGGGCAGGGGGGGAGGGAGGGGGGGGGGGGGCAGGGGGGGGCCCGGCCCGCACCTCCAACCTGCCTGCTCCCCACCACATCAAGCAGCTGGAGCAGCACCAAGGGAAGCCTGCAGGAAAGGGAGGCTGGCCGCAGGGGAGAAGAGGAGGGTGCTGGCCGCGCAAGAGAGCGAGGGAGAGAGAGAGAGAGAGAGAGAGAGAGAGGGAGAGATACAGAGAGAGAGCAAAGGAGAGAGAGAGAGAGGGAGAGAGAGAGCAAAGGAGAGAGAGAGAGAGAGAGGGAGAGAGAGAGCAAAGGAGAGAGAGAGAGAGAGAGAGGGTGAGGGGGGGGGGGGGGTAAGAGGGAGCACTGGTAACGTTCATCCCTGGCCTGGAAAAAGGGGCCATTGAGTGCAGAGTGAGTATGCTCAGCTGCGGCGGGCTTGGCTCCACACGCTCACATCATCCGAGGGGGTAACCCGAGCCAACAGCCAGCCCCCCGGCCTCCGGCCCCCCCCTCCGCCCCCCTCCTCTCCTCTCCTCTCCTCTCTCACACCTCTCCAGAAAAAACAGGACGTGCCCCCCTGCACCAGCGAATGCCCCCACCCCAAATCCCCAACCCGAGTGCCCGCGCCTTTACTACTGTTTATTTACCAGAGCCAGGCCCAACTCCCACCTGCACAGCTCCTCTCTCTCTCTCACACACACACACACACACACACACACATGCCAGGAGAGAGAAGGCTGGGAGTGTTTCGGCCCCAGTTCAGAGGGGAGCAGGAATGGGGTGTGGTCCGTGCAGCGGAAAGCGCTGGCAGAAATAGGAACATGGCAGTTATGCTTTTCATTTTCTCTGTGTTTTTTTTCCCTCGCCGTGTTTACGCTGTTGCTCGGCTGAAAGAAGGCTGCCTGCTCGGCTGTTTTTCTGCCTTTGATTTCGCCTTTTGATCCTGCCGTCATCTACATCCTTTTTCACTAACTCATTTCGAAAACAGCTTGTCGTGAAACTAACAATAATTGCCTTTACACAAATTGCTGAGCAGTTGAATAACAATGTAATTTCCCAACCCTGAAGAGGGAAATGCACATGTTGACCAAATTAAGACCAAACAGCAGCCATTTGTAATGCTGCTTTGAATGACGATTATTTTTTTCCATCCGCCTTGCAACCCAAATGTCTTTCAAATCTGCTAGAAAACATCAGTTAGCATTAGCGCAGATATTTTTATTTGTCATTTGCATAGCTATTAACCTTCATTCTGTCTTTATGTTTAAAAAGATGCCTGACGCCTGACTTAACATGACCAAAACTATAAACTCAACCACAAAGTTCTGTGTTGAAAGTGGCCCAGACCTCCTATTCCATTCACATTAATATAAATGTAAACAATAACATTACATTTACATGCACCATATATCTTGTAAGCTGGCTGCCCTGACGGAATGCTTGTAATTTAGGAGAATCCCTTGTGATCTGCATTCTTTCCTGTCAATTCGTCTGAAGTTAATTCTCTTCTTTCGTCCTTTCTTTTTTTCGTTTCTCTCTGCATCACTGTGTTTCTGTCCCACTTTCTCCGTGTGTGTGTGTGTGTGTGTGTGTGTGAGTGGCTCAGGGCCGCGTGCTGGCCCCCGTCATGACGCACCACCACTCCGCGTGTGTGCTCGCTCTCCCTCCCCTCCCCTCCCCGCTCACGTTCTGCTTGTTATTCCGACAGTGGGCCCGGCGCACGCAATGTTTATCAGATCACTTAAACAGCCCGGCGCACGGGACAGGCCCTGAACTGACTTGCGGCTACATGCGGCTCTGTGCCGGCGCACAGGACAGGCCCTGAACTGACTTGCGGCTCTGTGCTGGCACACATGCGGCTCTGTGCTGGCACACATGTGGCTCCGTGCCGGGCCGCCCGGCCCGTCTGGCCACCAGCTTGTTTGCTGTACACAGCCCCGGGCTCCCGTGTCCACACTGCCAGACGAGATCCACTCTGCCCAGTAGAACTCTGGGTAAGGGCTCCAGTGTGAGACCAGGCTCTTTCACCCACAGAGCTGTGTTCTCATGGCCATCTCCCAACAACACACACACACACACACACACACACACACACACACACACACACACACACACACACACACACACACAAATGCACACACTTAGGCTACTCAAAATGCCGTAACCTCTATTCTCATGAACAGACATACAGGCAGGCAGATACTGACCAATCCCGTGACCTAGCACACAAACAGCTGAGCAATGTTGCTGGGCAAAGGTCTTCCTGAGTGTTGCCTTCAGGCACATTCTAATTGATGATGTGCTGATTATTTTTCTG